>NW_006791464.1:1518024-1518305 GCF_000442215.2 Lipotes vexillifer
TTTGCTTCCACCATTTGTCCCAGCGTTCTATCCGACCATTTTTTTTTTAAATTTTTTTCTTAATAATTAATTTTAATTTAAAGAACTCTATTATACTTTACCTTCTTTCTATCTTTCCTTCCTTCCTTCCCTTTTTGAGACAACGAATCGTCCCAAATTGAGGAGGTGGACGTGGAGAGCAACTTTTATGATTTTCTCCACTTTACCCCTTTTTGTGAGGGTATATGTGTATGCTTCTATGTAAGATTTTGTCTCTATAACTTTGCTTCCACCATTTGTCC
>NW_006791464.1:1524934-1625032 GCF_000442215.2 Lipotes vexillifer
ATGTATAACTGACTCACTCTGTTATAAAGCAGAAACTAACACACCATTGTAAAGGAATTATACCCCAATAAAGATGTTAAAAAATAAAATAAAATAAATAAAATAAATAAAAATAAATAAAATTAAAAAAAAAAAGAAAATTGAAATTGTATCAAGTTTCTTTTACAACCACAATGCTATGATACTAGATATCAATTAGAGGAAAATGTCTTAAAAAATACAAACACATGGAGGCTAAACAATACACTACTTAAAAACGAAGTGATCACTGAAGAAATCAAAGAGGAAATAAAAAAAAATACCTAGAAACAAATGACAATAGAGACACAATGATCCAAAACCTATGGGATGCAGGAAAAGCAGTTCTAAGAGGGAAGTTTAGAGCAATACAATCCTACCTTAAGAAACAGGAAACATCTCAAATAAACAACCTAACATTGCACCTAAAGCAATTAGAGAAAGAAGAACAAAAAAACCCCACAGTTAGCAGAAGGAAAGAAAACATAAAGAACAGATCAGAAATAAATGAAAAAGAAATGAAGGAAATGATAGCAAAGATCAATAAAACTAAAAGCTGGATCTTTGAGATGACAAAAAAATTCATAAACCATTAGCCAGACTCATCAAGATAAAAAGGAAGAAGATGCAAATCAATAGAATTAGAAATGAAAAAGGAGAAGTAACAACTGACACTGCAGAAATACAAAAGATCATGAGAGTTTACTACAAGCAACTCTATGCCAATAAAACCTGGAAGAAATGGAGAAATACTTACATATATACAACCTGCCAAGACTGAACCAGGAAGAAATAATAAATATGAACAGACTAATCACAAGTGCTGAAATTAGAGACTGTTATCAAAAATCTTCTAACAAACAAAAGCCAAGGACCAAATGGCTTCACAGCCGAATTCTAACAAACCCTTAGAGAAGAGATAACACCTATCCTTCTCAATATAGCAGAGGGAAAAACACTCCCAAACTCATTTCATGAGGACACAATCACCCTGATACCAAAACCAGACAAGGATGTCACAAAGAAAGAAAACTACAGGCCAGAATCACTGATGAGCATAGATGAAAAAATCCTCAACAAAATACTAGCAGACGGAATCCAACAGCACATTGAAAGGATTATACACCAGGATCAAGTAGGTTTTATTCCAGGAATGCATTCAATAAATGCAAATCAAAAATGTGATACACCATATTAACAAATTGAAGGAGAAAAACCATATAATCATCACAATAGATGCAGAGAAAGCTTTGGACAAAATTCAACACCCATTTATGATAAAAACACTGGAGAAAGTAGGCATAGAGGGAAATTTCCTCAACATAATAAAGGCCATATATGACAAACCCACGACCAACATCGTCGTCAATGATAAAAAACTGAAAGCATTTCCACTAAGATCAGGAAGAAGACAAGGTTGCCCACTCACATCACTCTTATTCAACATAGTTTTAGAAGTTTTAGCCACAGCAATCAGAGAAGAAAAGGAAATAAAAGGAATCCAAATCAGAAAAGAAGAAGTAAAGTTGTCACAGTTTGCAGATGGCATGATACTATACATAGAGAATCCTAAAGGTGCTACCAGAAAACTCCTAGATCTAATCAATGAACTTGGTAAAGTAGCAGTATACAAAATTAATGCACAGAAATCTCAGGCATTCCTATACACTAATGATGAAAATTCTGAAAGGGAAATAAAGAAAATACTCCCATTTACCATTGCAACAAAAGGAATAAAATAGCTAGGAATAAACCTACCTAAGGAGACAAAAGACCTGTATGCAGAAAAGTATAAGAAACTGATGAAAGAAATTAAACATGACACACATAGATGGAGAAATATACCATGTTCTTGGATTGGAAGAATCAACATCATGAAAATGACTTTACTACCCAAAGCAATCTACAGATTCAAGGCAATCACTATCAAACTACCACAGGCATTTTTCACAAAACTAGAACAAATAATTTCACAATTTGTATGGAAACACAAAAGACTCCGGATAGCCAAAGAAATCTTGAGAACAAAAAACGGAGCTGGAGGAATCAGGCTCCCAGACTTCAGACTATATTAAAAAGCTACAATAATCAAGAGAGTATGGTACGGGAACAAAAGCAGAAAGATAGATCAATGGAACAGGATAGAAAATCCAGAGATCAACCCATGCACATATGATCATGTTATCTTTGATAAAGGAGGCAGGAATGTACAGGGGAGAAAGGACAGCCTCTTCAATAAGTGGTGCTGGGAAAACTGGACAGGTACATGTAAAAGTATGAGATTAGATCACTCCCTAATACCATAATCAAAAATAAGCTCAAAATGGATTAAAGACCTAAATGTAAGGCCAGAAGCTATCAAACTCATAGAGGAAAACATAGGCAAAACACTCTATGACATAAATCACAGCAAGATCCATTTTGACCCACCTCCTAGAGAAATGGAAATAAAAACAAAAATAAACAAATAGGACCTAATGAAACTTCAAAAGTTTTTCCCAGCAAAGGAAACAAAAACAAGATGAAAAGCAACCCGCAGAATGGGAGAAAATATTTCCAAATGAAACAACTGATAAAGAATTAATCTCCAAAATTTATAAGCAGCTCATGCAGCTCAATAACAAAAAAAAACAAACAACCCAATCCAAAACTAGGAAGAATACTTAAATAGACATTTATCCAAAGAAGATACACAGACTGCCAGCAAACAAAGGAAAGAATGCTCAACATAATTAATCATTAGAGAAATGCAAATAAAACTACAAAGAGATATCACCTCACACCATTCAGAATGGTCATCATCAAAAAATCTAGAAACAATAAAAGCTGGAGAGGGTGTGGAGAAAAGGGAACACTCTTGCACTGCTTGTGGGAATGTGAATTGGTTCAGCCACTATGGAGAACAGTATGGAAGTTCCTTAAAAAACTACAAATAGAACTACCATATGACCCAGCAATCCCACGACAGGGCATATACCCTGAGAAAACCATAATTCAAAAAGAGTCATGTACTGAAATGTTCATTGCAGCTATATTTACAAGAGAAAGGAGGTGGAAACAATGTAAGAGTCCATCATCAGATGAATGGATAGATGAATGGATAAAGAAGATGTGACATATATATACACAATGGAATATTACTCAGCCATAAAAAGAAATGAGATTGAGCTATTTGTAATGAAGTGGGTAGACTTAGAGTCTGACATACAGAGTGCAGTAAGTCAGAAAGAAAAAGACAAATACCGTATGCTAACACACACACACACACACACACACACACACACACACACACACACACATATATATATATATATATATGGAAATTAAGAGAAAAAATGTCATCAAGAGCCTAGGGGTAAGACAGGAATAAAGACACAGACTTATTAGAGAATGGACTGGAGGATATTGGGAGGGGGAAGAGTAAGCTGTGACAAAGCGAGAGAGAGGCATGGACATATATACAGTGCCAAACGTAAGGTAGATAGCTAGTGGGAAGCAGCCACATAGCACAGGGTGATCAGCTCTGTGCTTTGTGACCACCTGGAGGGGTGGGATATGCAGGGTGGGAGAGAGGGAGATGCAAGAGGGAGGAAATATGGGAAAATATGTATATGTATAGCTGATTCACTTTGTTATAGAGTGGAAACTAGCACACCATGGTAAAGCAATTATACTCCAATAAATATGTAAAAAAATAACGAAGTGATAACTGAAGAAATCAAAGAGGAAATTAAATAATACCTAGAAACAAATAACCATGGAGACAAAATGACAAAAAACCTGTGGGATGTGGCAAAAGCAGTTCTAAGAGAGAGGTTTATAGCAATAAAATCCTACCTTAAGAAACAGGAAACATCTCGAATAAACAACCTAACCTTGCATCTAAAGCAATTAGAGAAAGAAGAAGAACAACAACAAAAAGTTAGCAGAAGGCAGGAAATCATACAGATCAGATCAGAAATAAATGAAAAAGAAGTGAAGGAAATGATAGCAAAGATCAAAAAAAGTAAAAGCCGGTTCTTTGAGAAATAAACAAAATAGATTAATCATTAGCCAGACTCATCATGAAAAAAAGGGAGAAGACTCAAATTAATAGAATTAGAAATGAAAAAGGAGAAGTAACAACTGACACTGCAGAAATACAAAAGAACATGAGAGATTACTACAAACAACTCTATGCCAATAAAATGGGCAATCTGGAAAATTGGACAAATTCTTAGAAAGGCACAACCTGCCAAGAGTGAATCAGGAAGAAATAGAAAATATGAACAGACCAATCACAAGCCCTGAAATTGAAACTGTGATTACAAATCTTCCAACAACCAAAAGCCCAGGACCAGATGGCTTCACAGGGGACTTCTATCAAACATTTAGAGAACAGCTAACACCTATCCTTCTCAAACTCTTCCAAAATATAGCAGAGGGAGGAACACTCCCAAACTCATTCTACGAGACCACCATCACCCTGATACCAAACTCAGACAAGGATGTCACAAAGAAAGAAAATTACAGGCCAATATTACTGATAAACGTAGATGTAAAAATATGCAGCAAAATACTAACAATCAGAATCCAACAGCACATTAAAAGGATCATACACCATGATCAGGTAGGGTCTATTCCAGGAATGCAAGGATTGTTCTATATATGCAAATCAATCAATGTGATACACCATATTAACAGATTGAAGGAGAAAAACCATATGGTCATCTCAATAGATGTAGAGAAAGCTTGTGAAAAATTCAACACCCATTTATGATAAAAACCCTCCAGAAAGTAGGCATAGAGGGGACTTTACTCAACATAATAAAGGCCATATATGACAAACTCAAAGCTAACATCGTCCTCAATGCTGAATAACTGAAAGCATTTCCACTAATATCAGGAACAAGACAAGGTTGCCCACTCTCAGCATTATTATTCAACATGGTTTTTGAAGTTTTAGCCACAGCAATAAGAGAAGAAATGGAAATAAAAAGAATCGAAATTGGAAAAGAAGTAAAGCTTTCACTGTTTGTAGATGACTTAATACAATACATAGAGAATGCTAAAGATGCTACCAGACAAATTCTCGAGCTAATCAATAATTTGGTAAAATAGCATGATACAAAATTAATGCACAGTAATGTCTGGCATTCCTATACACTAATGATGAAAAATCTGAAAGTGAAATGAAGAAAATTCTCACATATACCATTGCAACTAAAAGAATAAAATATCTAGGAAAAAAAAACCTACCTAAGGAGACAAAAGACCTGTATGAAGAAATTATAAAAACACTGATGAAAGAAATTAAAGATGATACAAATAGATGGAGAGATATACCATGTTCTTGGATTGGAAGAATCAACATTGTGAAAATGACTCTACTACACAAAGCAGTCTACAAATTCAATGGAATCCCTATCAAACTACCACTGGCATTTTTCACAGAACTAGAACAAAATATTTCACAATTTTTATGGAAACACAAAAGACCCTGAATAGCCAAAGCAATCTTGAGAAAGAAAAATGGAGCTGGAGGAATCAGGCTCCCTGACTTCAGACTGTACTACAAAGCTACAATAATCAAGACAGTATGGTACTGGCACAAAAACAGAAATATGGATCAATAGAACAGGATAGAAAACCCAGAGGTAAACCCACGTCCATATGGTTACCTTATCTTTGATAAAGGAGGCAGGAATGTACAATGGAGAAAGGACAGCTTCTTCAATAAGCAGTGCTGGGACAACTGGACCAGTACATGTAAAAGTATGAGATTAGAACACTCCTTAACACCATACACTAAAATAAGCTCAAAATGGATTAAAGACATAAATGTAAGGTCAGAAACAATCAACCTCTTACAGGAAAACATAGGCAGAACCCTCTATGACATAAATCACAGAAAGATGCTTTTTGACCCACCTCCTAGAGAAATGGAAATAAAACCAAAAATAAACAAATGGGACCTAATGAAACTTCAAAGCTTTTGCACAGCAAAGGAAACCATAAACAAGACCAAAAGTCAACCCTCCGAATGGGAGAAAATATTTGCAAATGAAGCAACTGACAAAGGATTAATCTCCAAAATTTACAAACAGCTGATGCAGCTCAATAAGAAAAAGACAAACAACCCAATCCAAAAATGTGCAGAAAACTTAGACATTTCTCCAAAGAAGATATACAGATTGCCAACAAACACATGAAAGAATGCTCAACATAATTAATCATTAGAGAAATGCAAATCAAAAGTACAATGAGATATCATCTCACACAGGTCAGAATGGCCATCATCAAAAAATCTAGGAACAATAAATGCTGGAGAGGGTGTGGAGAAAAGGGAACACTCTTGCACTGCTGGTGGGAATGTGAATTGGTACAGCCACTATGGAGAACAGTATGGAGGGTCCTTAGAAAACTAGAAATAGAACTACCATATTCCCCAGCAATCCCCCTACTTGGTGTATACCCTGAGAAATCCATAATTCAAAAAGAGTCATTTACCAAAATGTTCATTGCAGCTCTATTTACAATAGCCAGGACATGGAAACAACCTAAGTGTCCATTACTGGATGAATGGATAATGGAGATGTGCCACATATATACAGTGGAATATTACTGAGCCATAAAAAGAAATGAAATTGAGTTATTTGTAGTGAGCTGGATGGACCTATAGTCTGTCATACAGTGTGAAGTAAGTCAGAAAGAGAAAGACAGATATCATATGCTAACACATATATATGGAATCTAAGAAAAAAAATGTCATGTAGTACCTAGGGGTAAGATGGGAATAAAGTCACAGACCTACTAGAGAATGGACTCCACGATATGGGGAGGGGGAAGGGTAAGCTGTGACAAAGTGAGAGAGTGGCATGGACATATATACACTACCAAAGCTAAAATAGATAGTTAGTGGGAAACAGCCGCATAACACAGGGAGATCAGCTCGGTGCTTTGTGACCACCTGAATGGGTGGTATAGGGTGGGTGGAAGGGAGGGAAACACAAGAATGAGGAGATATGGGAACATATGTATATGTATAACTGATTAATTTTGTTATAAATCAGAAAGTAACATACCATTGTAAAGCAATTATATTCCAATAAATATGTAAAAACAACAACAACAACAAAAAAAAACAACCTGCAAAAAACCTTACCTTACACCTTAATAAACTAGAAAAAGAAGAGTAACTAAACCCAAAGCCAGTGTAAGGTAGGAAATAATAGAAATTAGATCATAGATAAATAATATAGAGAAAACAAAACAATAGAGAAAATCAATGAAATTACAAGTTGGTTCTGCAAAACATTCAAATTGATAAACCGTTAGCTAGATTGAGTCTGAGAAGAAGACAAAACTCCCATAAAATCAAATGAAAGAGGTAGCAATTAGTACTGATTTTACAGAAAGTAAGGATTTTTAAAGTACTATCAACAATTGTTCACTAACAATTTGATTAACCATCATGAAATGGACAAATTTCTAGAAACACACAACCTATCAAGATTGAACCATTAGAATATTTCTATTTTCAAGATGAAATGGAAAATATGAATAGACCTCTAATGGTAAGGAGAGCAAAAGTATCCCAACAAAGTACAGTTCATCATTAAACAACATGAGTGTTAGGGGCACCAACTCTATGTACAGTCAAAAATTCGTGTGTAGCTTTACAGTCCTCCCTCCATATCCATGGTTCCACATTTTTGGATTTAACTAACCAAGGATTGTATAGTACTGTAGTATGTATTTATGGAAAAAATCTCCACATCTAAGTAGACCTGTGCAGTTCAAACCCATGTAGTTCAAGGGTCGACTGTATTCAAAAATCTTCCAAAAAAGAAAAGCCTAGGGTCAGATGGCTTTACTGGTGAATTTTACTTCAGATTTAGAAAATAACTAACACCAATTTTTCTCAAAATCTTCCCAAAAGTTAGAGAAGAGGTAACACTTACTCATTCTATAAGGCCAGCATTGCACTGATACCAAAGCCAGACACTATAAGAAAACTACATACCAATATTCCTAATAAATAGTGATGCAAAAAATTTTCAACATAAAACTAGCAAATTGAATTCACCAGCATTATTAATTTGATTATTCATCATAGTAATGTGGGATTTATTCCTGGAATGCAACAATGGGTTATATATGAAAATCAATCCATGCAACAAACCACAATGACAGAATGAAGGGGGAAAAATCATATGATTATCTCAACTTATGCAGAAAAAGTATGTGACAAAGTTCATCACTCTTTAATGATTAAAAACCCTACCCAAAGCAGGAATAGAATGAAACCAACTCAACATAATAACAGCCATATGTGGAAAACCCAGGTCTATCATATTCAATGGGGAAAGACTGAAGGCTTTCTCTCTAAGATCAAAAACAAGACAATAATGAGAATTTTCACTACTTCTATTCAACATAATACTGAATTACTAGTTAGAGTTGGAAGAGAAATAAAATGCATCCACACTGGAAAGGAAGCAATTAAAGAAGACACCAATAAGTGGAAAGATACCACGTGTTCCTGGATTAGAAGACTCAATGTTGTTAAGATGTCAGTATCACCCAAGTGATCTACAGATTCAATGCAACATCTATAAAAACACCAATAACATTTTTTGCAGGAAGAGAAATATCCATTATAAACCCATATGGAATCTCAGGTACCCAGAGTAGCCAAAATAATTTTGAAAAAAGATGAAAAAAGATTGACATATCACACTTCTTGATTACAAAACTTATTAGAAAGCTATGGTAATAAAGAGTGTGGTACTGGCATAACAGATATAATTACCAATGAAATAGAATACAGACCCCAGAAATAAACCCTCACATTCATGGTCAAATAATTTTTGACATTGGGGCCAGGAAGATTCAATGGGGAAAGTACTGTTGTTCCAACTGATTCAAAGGCTGATGGGAAAACGGGATATCCACATATAAAATAATGAAGTTGGATCGTTACCCTACTCCATATATAAAAAATTTACTCAAACAGATCAAAGGCCTGAAAATAAGACCTAAAACAGTAAAACTCTTATATGAATACATAGCGGAAATTATTTATAACATTGGATTTGGCAATGATCTTTTGGATATGACTCTAAAATTACAAAGTCTGAAAAAAATAGATAAAAAGGATTTAATATAAAAATTTGCACATCAAAGGGTGCTATCATCAGAATGAAAAGGCAACTGATGGAATGAAAGAAACAATTTGCAAATCACATATCTGACAAGGGGTTAATAAAGAGAATATATGAAGAATTCCTATAATTCAACATCAAAAAGAAAAACAACCTGATTAAAAGATGGGCAAAAGACTGGAATATGCCTTTCTACAAAGAAGATATACAAATGGCCAATAGCACCTATTAAGATTTGCAACATATCTAATCATTAGAGAAACTCAAATCACAACCACAAAACGGTACCACTTCAAATCCATTGGGATAGCCATGAAAAATAAAAGAAAACAATGTTGGTGAAGATGTACAGAAATCGGAATCCTTCTGCTTTGTTGGTGGGAATAGAAAAGGTGCAGCTGCAATGGAAAACAGTATGGTGGTCCCACAAACATTTAAAAATAGGGAGGACCTTCAAGATGGCAGAGAAGTAAGATGTAAAGATCACCTTCCTCTCCACAAATGCATCAAAAATACACCTACATGTGGAACAAGTCCTACATAACACCTACTGAACACTGGCAGAAGGCCTCAGACTTCACAAAAGGCAAGAAACTCCCCATGTACCTGGGTAGAGCAATAGAAAAAAGAAACAAAACAGAGGCAAAAGAATATGGATGGGACATGCACCTCTGAGAGGGAGCAGGGAAGGAGGAAAAGTTTCCACACACTAGGAAGCCCCTTTACTGGTGGAAATGGGGGGTGGGCGGGGGGGAAGCATTGGAGCCACAGAGGAGAGCACAGCAAAAGGTGCAGAGGGCAAAGCAGAGAGATTCCTGCACAGAGGATCAGTGCTGACCAGCACTCACCAGCCTGAGAGGCTTGTCTCCTCACTTGCTGGTGCGGGTGGGGACTGGGAGCTGAGACTCGGGATTCAGAGGTCAGATCCCAGGAAAATGACTGAGGTTCGCTGCGTGAACACAGCCTGAAGGGGGCTAGTATGCCACAGGTAGCTGGGAAGGAGTACGGGAAAAAGTCTGGAAATGCCTAAGATTTAGGAGACTATTTTTCTGGGGTGCACGAGGAGAGGAGATTCAGAACACTGCCTAAACAAGCTTCAGAGACAGGCGCGAGCCACGTCTATCAGTGTGGACAACAGAGACAGGCATGAAATTCTAAGGCTGCTGCTGCAGCCAACAAGAAGCCAGTGTGAAAGCATAGGTCACTATCCACACCTCCCCTTCCAGGAGCCTGTGCAGCCCACCACTGCCAAAGTCCCATGAGCCAGGGACAACTTCCCCAGGAGACACATGGCATGCCCCAGTCTGTTACAATATCACACTGGCCTCTGCCACCACAGGCTGACCATGCATTCCATACCCCTGACTCCCCTTGCCTGAGTGAGTCAGAGTCCCCTAGTCAGTTGCTCCCTTTAACTTCCTCCTGTCTTCATGAAAAACAGATGCCCAAGGGTGACGTACATGCAGAGGCGGGGCAAAATCCAAAGCTGAACACCAGCAACTGTGCAAACAAAGAAGTGAAAAGGAAATTTCTCTGTGCAGCCTCGGGAGTAGAGGATAGTATCTCCACAATCAAATTGATGTACCCTGCATTTGTGGAATACCTGAATAGACAATGAATCATCCCAAAATTGAGGCAGTGGACTTTGGGAGCAACTGTTGACTTTGGGTTTGCTGTATGCGACTGACTAGATTCTGATTTCATGTTTACATTGGTATAGGTTTTAGTGCTTGTAATCATTGGTGGACTTGTTGATTGGTTTGGTTGCTCTCATATTTTTTTAATTAAACTGTTTTTATTTTTATTTCAATATTTTTTTAATTTTAATAACTTTATTTTATTTTCTTATTTTTAAATTTTTTTTCTACATTTTCTTCTTAGCTGTGTGGCTGACAGGGTCTTGGTGCTCTGGCCAGGTGTGAGGCCTGAGAGTCTGAGGTGGGAGGGCCGAGTTCAGGACATTGGTCCACCAGAAAACTCTTGGCCCCATGTAATATCAAATGGCGAAAGCTCTCCCAGAGATCTCAGTCTCAATGCTAACACCCAACTCCAGTCAATGACCAGCAAGCTCCAGTGCTAGACACACCATGCCAAACAACTAGCAAGACAGGAACGCAACACCACCCATTTGCAGAAAGTCTGCCTAAAATCATACTAATTTCACAGATACCACAAAACACACCACCAGATGCAGCCCTGCCCACCAGAAAGACAAGGTCCAGGCCCACCCACCAGAACATAAGCATCAGTCCCTACCACCAGGAAGCCAACACAAGCCACAGAACCAACCTTAACCATAGGGGGCAGACACCAAAAGCAATGGGAACTATGAACCTGCAGCCAGAAAAAAGGAAACCTCAAACACAGTAAGTTAAGCAGAATGGGAAGACAGAGAAATATGCAGCAGATGAATGAGCAAGGCAAAACCCCACCACACCAAACAAATGAAGAAGAAATAGGCAGTCTACCTGAAAAAAAATTCAGAGTAACGATAGTAAACATGATGCAAAATCTTGGATATAGATTGGAGAAAACACAAGAAACATTTAAGAAGGACATAGAAGAACTAAAAAGCAAACAAAAAATGAGAAACAACACAATAAATGACATTAAAAATTCTCTAGAAGGAGAATAACTGAGGCAGAAGAAAGTAAAAGTGACTGGAAGTCAAAAGAGTGAAAATAACTATCACAGAGCAGAATAAAGAAAAAAGAATGAGAAGAATTGAAAACAGTCTCAAAGACTGCTGGGACAACATTAAATGCACCAATATTCAAATTATAGAGGTCCCAGAAGAAGAAGAGACAAAGAAAGGGAAGGAGAAAATATTTGAAGAGACTATAGTTGAAAACTTCCCTAATATGGGAAAGGAAATAATAAAGTCCAGGAAGGGTATAGAGACCCATACAGGATAAATCCAAGGAGAAACATGCCAAGACACATATTAATCAAACTATGAAAAATCAAATACAAAAAAAAAATTAAAAGCAGCAAGGGAAAAGCAACAAATAACATACAAGGGAATATCCATAATGTTAACAGCTGACCATCAGCAGAAACTCTGCAAGCCAGAAAGCAGTGGCAGGATATATTCAAAGTGATGAACAGGAAAAAAACTACAAGCAAGATTTCTCTACCCAGCAAGGATCTCATTCAGATTCAACGGCAAAATTAAAACTTTACAGACAAGCTAAAGCAAAGAGAATTTATCATCACCAAACCAGCTTTACAACAAATGCTAAAGTAACTTCTCTAGGCAGGAAACACAAGAGAAGGAAAAGAGCTACAATAACAAACCCCCCAAAATTAAGAAAATGGTAATAGGAACATACATATAAATAATTACCTTAAATGTAAATGGATTAAATACTCATACTAAAAGACAGACTGGCTAAATGGATACAAAAACCAGACCCATATATAAGCTGTTTAAAAGAGACCCACTTCAGACCTAGGGATACATAAAGACTGAAAGTGAGAGGATGGAAAAAGTTATTACATGCAAATGGAAAGCAAAAAAAGCTGGAGTAGGAATTCTTATATCAGACAAAATAGACTTTAAAATAAAGACTGCTACAAGAGACAAAGAAGGACGCTAAATAATGATCAAGGGATCAATCCAAGAAGAAGGTATATCAATTGTAAATATGCCCCAAACATAGGAACACCTCAATACATAAGCACAAATTTAATAGCCATAAAAGGGGAAATCAACATTAACACAATTACAGTAGAGGATTTTAACACCCCACTTGCACCAATGGACAGATCATCCAAAATGGAAATAAATACGGAAACACTTTAAATGACACGTTAAATAAGATGGACTTAATTGATATTTATAGGACTTTCCATACAAAAACAACAGAATACACTTTCTTTTCAAGTGCTCATGAAACATTCCCCAGGATAGATCATATCTTGGGTCACAAATTAAGCCTTGGTAAATTTAAGAAAATTTAAGTCGTATCAGGTATCTTTTCTCACCACAACACTATGAGATTAGATATCAATTACAGGAAAAAATACTGTAAAAAAGGCAAACACATGGAGACTAACCAATACACTGCTAAATATCCAAGAGATCACTGAAGAAATCAAAGAGGAAATCAAAAGCTACCTAGAAACAAATGACAATGAAAACACGATGACCCCAAACCTATGAGACACAGCAAAAGTAGTTTTAAGAGGGAAGTTTATCACAATAAAATTCTACCTTAAGAAACAAAAGAAATCTCAAAAAAACAACCTAACCTTACACCTAAGCAATTAGAGAAAGAAGAACAAAGAAAACCCAAACTTAGCAGAAGGAAAGAAATCATAATAATCAGAACAGGAATAAAAGAAAAAGAAATGAAAGAAATAATAGCAAAGTTCAATAAGACTAAAAGCTGATTCTTTGAGAAGATAAATAAAATTGAAAACAATTAGCCAGACTCATCAAGAAAATAAGGGAGAAGACTCAAATCAACAGAATTAGAAATGAAAAAGGAGAAGTAACAACTGACAATGTAGACATACAAAGGATCAAGAGAGATCACTACAAGCAACTATATGCCAATAAAATGGACAACCTGGAAGAAATGGACAAATTTTTGAAAAGCCCAACTTGCCGAGACTGAACCAGGAAGAAATATAAACGGATCAATTACAAGCACTGAAATGGAAACTCTGATTAAAAATCTTAAACAAAAGCCCAGGACCAGTTGGCTTCACAGATGAATTCTATTAAACATTTAGAGTAGAGCTAACACCTACACTTCTCAAACTCTTCCAAAATGTAGCAAGGGAAAGAACGCTCCGAAACTCATTCTACAAAGCCACCATCATCCTCATACCAAAACCAGAAAACAATTTCACAAAAAAAGGAATTTACAGGCCAATATCACTGAGGAACATAGATGCAAAAATCATCAACAAAATACTAGCAAACAGAATCCAACAACACATAAAAAAGATCATACACCATGATTAAATGGGGTTTATCCCAGGAATGCAAGGATTCTTCAATATATGCAAATCAATCAATGTGATACCCATATTAACAAATTGAAGGATAAAAACCATATGATCATCTCAATAGATGCAGAAAAAGATTTCGACAAAATTTAACACCCATTTATGATAAAACTCTCCAGAAAGTAGGCATAGCAGGAACTTGCATCAGCAAAATAAAGGCTATATATGAGAAACCTACAGCCAACATCATTCTCAATGGTGAAAAACAGAAAACATTTCGACTAAGATCTGAAAGAAGACAAGGTTGCTCACTCTCACCACTATTATTCAACATAGTTTTGGAAGTTTTGTCCACAGCAATCAGAGAAGAAAAAGAAATAAAAAGAATCCAAATGTGAAAAGAAGAAGTAAAACTGCCACTGTTTGCAGATGACATGATACTATACATAGAGAATCCTAAAGATGCTACCACAAAATTACTAGAACACATCAATGAATTTGATAAGTAGCAGGATACAAAATTTATGCACAGAAATCTCTTGCATTCCTATTCACTAATGATGAACAATGTGAAAGAGAATTTAAGGAAACACTCCCATTTACCTTTGCAACAAAAAGAATAAAATAACTAGGAATAAACCTACCTAAGGAGACAAAAGGCCTTATGCAGAAAACTATAAGACACTGCTGAAAGAAATTAAAGATGATACACACAGTTGGAGAGATATACCATGTTCTTGGATTGGAAGAATCAACACTGTGAAAATGATTGTACTCCCAAAGCAATCTACAGATTCAATGGAATCCTTATCAAGCCACCAATGGCATTTTTCACAGAACTAGAACAAAAATTTTCACAATTTGTATGGAAACACAAAAGTTCCCGAATAGCCAAAGCAATCTTGAGAAAGAAAAATGGAGCTGGAGGAATCAGGCTCCCTGACTTCAGATTATACAAAAAGCTACAGTAATCAAGACAGTATGGTACTGGCACAAAAACAGAAATATAGATCAATGGAACAGGATAGAAAGCCCAGAGATAAACCTACGCACATATGGACACCATATCTTTGATAAAAGAAGCAAGAATATACAATGGAGAAAAGATAGCCTCTTCAATAAGTGTTGCTGGGAAAATTGGACAGCTACACATTAAAGAATGAAATTAGAACACTCCCTAACACCATACACAGTAATAAACACAAAATGGATAAAAGACCTAAATGGTTATATGCCAGACACTATAAAACTCTTAGAGGGAAACATAGGCAGAACACTCTATGACATAAATCACAGCAAAATCCTTTTTGACCCATCTCTTAGAGAAATCTAAATAAAAAGAAAAAGAAGCTAATGGGACCTAATGAAACTTAGAAGCTTTTGCACAGCAAAGGAAACCATAAACCATATGAAAAGAACCCTTTGAATGGGAGAAAATATTTGGAAATGAAGCAACTGACAAAAGATTAATTTCCAAAATATACAAGCAGCTCATGCAACTCAATTTCAAAAAAACAAAAAACCCAATCCAAAAATGGGCAGAAGACCCAAATAGACATTTCTCCAAAGTAGTTATACAGATTGATGACAAATACATGAAAGGATGCTCAGCATCACTGATCATTAGAGAAATGCAAATCAAAATTATAATGAGTTATCACCTCACACCAGTCAGAATGGCCATCATCAAAAAATCTACAGGCAATAAATGCTGGAGAGGGTGTGGAGAAAAGGGTACCCTCTTGCACTTTTGGTGGGAATGTAAATTGATAAAGTCGCTATGGAGAACAGTATGGAGGCTCCTTAAAAAACTAAAAATAGAACTACCATATAACCAAGCAACCCCATTACTGGGCATATACCCTAAGAAATCCATAATTAAAAGGGTCATGTACCACAATGTTCATTGCAGCACTATTTACAATAGCCAGGAGATGGAAGCAACCTAAACGTCCATCGATAGATGAATGGATAAAGAAGATGTGGTACATATATACAATGGAATATTACTCAGCCATAAAAAGAAATGAAACTGAGTTATTTGTAGTGAGTTGGATGGACCTAGAGTCGGTCATACAGAGTGAAGTAAGTCAGAAAGAGAAAAACAAATACTGTATGCTAACACATATATATGGAATCAAAAAAAAAAGTTTCTGAAGAACCTAGGGGCAGGGCAGGAATAAGGATGCAGATGTAGAGAATGGACTTGAGGACATGGGGATGGGAAGGGTAAGCTGCGACACAGTGAGAGTGTGGCATGGACATATATACACTACCAAATGTGAAATAGATAGCTAGTGGGAAGAAGCGGCATAGCACTGGGAGGTCAGCTTGGTGCTTTGTGACCCCCTAGAGGGATGGTCTAGGGAGCATGGTAGGGAGATGAAAGAGGGAAGGGATATGGGATATATGTATACATATAGCTGATTCACTTTGTTATACAGCAGGAACTAACACACCATTGTAAAATGGTTGCACTCCAATAATGATGTTAAAAATAAAACATTTAAAAATAGAATTGCCATATGATAAAGCAACTCTACTTCTGTGTATATACCCAAAATTTGAAAGCAAAGACTCAAACAGATATTTTTACACCTATATCCTAGCAGCATTGTTCACAGTAGAAAAAAGTTGGAGCAACACATTTGTGCATTTACAAATGAATGGATAAAGAAAATGATGCTGTATGTACATATAATATTTTTCAGCTTTAAAAGGAAAGGAAATTTGGATAAATGCTATAACATGGATGAGACTTGAATAATTATTGCTAGGTTAAGTAAAATAAGCCAGAAACAAAAGGATTATGTATTATTCCACTTTTATGATGTACCTAGAATTATGAAATTCATAGAAAAGGAAAGTAAAATGGTGGCTGCCAGTGACTGAGGTGAGGGAAGAATGGGGATTTGTTTTTTAATAAGGATGGAGTTTCCGCTTGAGGAAATGAAAAAATATTTCTGGAGATGGATGATGGTAATGTTTTCACAACGATGTAAATGTATTTAATACCACTGAATTGTACAGTTAAAAATGGTTAAAAGTGTAAATTTTATGTGATGTATGTTTTGCCACACTAAAAATATCTAGCATAATTAAGAGGTGATCAACTACTACTTTGCTAACTTTGGGGAAAACTGATATGGATAATCTCAGTGTCACATATATTTGACTATAATATATTATATATTGAGACAGTAATTGAACTCTTTTATGTTTTGCATAATGTTAAATTAAAATTTGTTTGCATCTCTTAAGAGCCAATCTCAGGAAAAGCATTCCATATATACACTGAGTATCAGGGAGCTGGTCACTTATGATTAAACTTTAAAAAACAGAAAAAAATAGAAAAAGTCTATCATAAATCAATTATTCCCTATAAGAAATGAAGTATTAACATCATTGATTATGCTTTTCAGAAGAAAAAATAATATTCGTATTCTTTCCTTTAGTCTTTTTTTGCTACATTTTATCCTACATATCACTGTTAAATCAATTTCCCCCAAATTATTTTCTTTGTGATATTCCATTTCTCCAAATTTAATTATCCTTTTGCCTACAAGATGAAATCCAAAAGTTTCCACCTTGACATTTCAGGCTTTCAGAAAATCTGGTGCTTAATTGTGTTTTTGAATTGCTCTTCCAAATTGTTTCAACCTAAAGTCTCTTCTCATATCTATGAAGGTTTCTCCTTTATATTCAGGGTTTTGGCTGTGTTTTTTCCTAGACCTGAAATTCCCTCCATTCTTTTTTATGCCTACAAAGTACAAATTCTATCCTGTTCATGAATTTCCCTTGAGAACTCCATTCGTATTGATCTCTGTCTTCTGAATTCTGATAACTTTACTGACTGTAAATTTGTCACTGGAATGTGGTTAATATTATCAACGGTTATGTTTGTGCATATAGATATATATTTTTATATCTTGAAAGGGAATATGAAAGGTAAAACAACAAAGTAATATGACTGACATTTAAAAAAACACAGTGTACTTTGTTTGTCCAGATGAATGTCTCCCATTCAAAGAAGTTATCTTTGGGAAATTAAATACTTAATGCAACAGAGTCATTGTTCAAAACATTATTAACACTTCTCTTTGGGAAATCTTTCAGTTTATTTTGTAGTGATAAGCCTTCGTCCTTTGAGGATTGATTTTGTTTTCAAAACAGTAAATTTATTTTGATTTGAGCTGGTGAATAGTTGAATGATATAGCTTGTAATAAAATTTATTTATTCTTACATTTCTTTTGTCTCATTTTATAGGGTGACTATCAAATGATAAAACAACACATTCTTTTTATACATTTCTTATTATGAATCTGGAATGCATAAGGAGGATTTCTTCACAATATTTCGGGCCTAGGAGTAAGTGTACAACTTTACAAAGGATTATACCTCTGTAAGAATTAATACTTATTTGGAAGACTACTTTCTGGTAGCTTAAAAATCCTTCTTATTTCTGATAAAAACAAATAACCAAATAAATATATGAATAAAAAGGAATATTTTACCGTTCCACACAGTCAGAAAGTCTGGAGCAATGGTTAGAAGCAGGGGCATCATGACCCCCAACAACGTATAAGAATCCATTGTATGTTGCAACTCCCACACCTCCACGTCTTTTGGACATTGGAGCACACAGATTCCATTTGTTGGTATGTGGGTCAAAGTATTCCATAGATTTGAGGCAGGAACTTCCATCACGTCCACCAATAGCATATAGCCTAGAAAAAAGACAGAAGTGTGTGTGTGTGTGTGTGTGTGTGTGTGTGTAAATTTGTGCATAGAATGAAAGTGACAGAACCTTGTGCAAAGCATTGAACTGTGTGCTCTACTCCCTTAGTATTTTACAGTGAATGGCCTGAATTTGTGAATGGATAGTTATCTAAAGGCATTTGTTAAGGTCTACCTTACCCTAAACCTCTGTGTTTCATTATTTTTGTGAAAGTTACTTTGACATAATATAATAGATTAAAGGATCCCATTGGAAATGAAGTACAGAGAAAGAAGAGAGATTTCAAAATTGTTGGTAGTATTTGTCAGTTAAACCTCAATAAAGCTAAACATTTTTAAAGAAAGGTAAGATGTTTCCAAAACCCAACTATGGCAACCTTACAATTTTAGCTAGCTTTAATTGCTTAGCATTAGAATCCCTGTTGTTTTCTATAAACTATTTTATTTAGTGTAAAAAAAATTGTAACTAAGAAGATATTAATTTAATAAGTAACTAAGGGAATAGAATAAAACCTAGAAACCAGATGTTTTTCCTAGAAAGATATATTGGCTATGACATTTCTTTCATAAATTTTAAATGCCAATTCTTTTGATGAGCAGTATTTTTAATCTAATTTAAATTTAATCCTGCATCAATAAAGAAGATAAACATTTATTAAACTATAGGTCTATAATTGCCCTTCACGCTCAATTGTGAACAATAGCAAGTCAGAAAGATAAAATTAAATTAGTCATATTCTATGATTTCAGCTTCTTCTGTAATAAGTAGGAGATTGCTACTGAGTCGCCTGATATGATTCAGGTTAGGCAAGAGATAATCAGATTTAGGAGAATTTTAATCTCTAAGACACTGTAAGTCTGGGTCTCCTCTTAACTATAGACATTTCCTACTCCTTGCACAAGGTGCTAAAATTGAAATTGAATTTTAATTGAAATTGTATTAAAATTTCTACTGAACCCAATTATGTGATGAGATATTGGCTTTAGGCATATGCATAGTCAGTACAGACACACAAGGCTGTCTCCTGCCACTGACCCATCCTGGTGTCTGAATTTTTCATCATTCAAGTCTCTCCTATATGCTGGTCATTATCTCCAAAGGTTCCTTGTCGGAAAGCACATAATTACCTGAAAGAAGAACAATTCAAGCTCGTAGAAACCTCTAACATCATTGGGTTTCAATATATTAGCTTCTCTTATAGGCAAGCGATCAGGAAGAGGGAAAGATTCAGAAAGGTGGTACTTGTTGTAATTCTAAAATACTCAGGACAGTGAATGGTAAAGAACAAAGAGACTTGGCCTATTACAAAGACTTACCAAAGTTTTGATAAGTCAAGAATAAGTTATAATGTAAAAAATGGTAGCTTCTTGAGGGCAAGATTGGAACTGGTTTGCTTCTCAAATTTAATGTACACACAAGTCACTTGAGGATCTTGTTAAAATGTCTATTCTGATTCAGGTGGTCTAGGCTGGGGCTAAGATTCAGCATTTCTAAATAGATCTCAGGTAACACTGATGCTACTGGTCTTAGGACCACACTGGAGTAGTAAAGGATTACAGGATATTTAATTAAATGTTCATTTTAGATAAGAATTTTCCATCATAATGAAGGGACAGTTCCAACAAAGGCCTTCTACTATCGATAGCTAGGATGTCCTGGTCACTGGGAATGTTTATTGATTGGTGGATCACATCACTGAAGTGCTGTACCACATGAAATGGGAGCAAAAGCATGCATGCTTGAATTTACTCACTTGTTGTTTAATGCGACAACACCAACGGTGCTTCTAGGAGTTGACATACTGGCCACATAATTCCACTGACGTCCCTCAGGGTCCCATCTTTCTACAGTGTTTAGATAACTCCATCCATCATGACCACCAACAGCATACATTGGTCCTTCAAGTGTTGCTACGCCTAAAGTGTAAAAATAGCATGAGGGCTCACCTAGGTAGGCCACACACAATGGATGTTGTTTCATTTTTCAAGGAACTGACTGCTTAAAATTTTGTTTGTATCTCTTAAATGGTTTTGTAAATAATCATTTAATGAATAATTTGCTGATCTTGATATAAAAGTGAATATGGTCTTTTAACCCTAGGAAAATTTCAGGCATAGTTAGGGTATCATGGTTGTAATGTTGAAGTCAAAGGAAGTAGTGGGACACACCTTTTCTCAGGATTAATAGAAAAGGGAAACTGATTTGTTTTCTGGCATAATTTCAATGTTATTTTTCGAATGTAAGTGATAGATGAGGTATGATATCGAATCTTAGATAAAAATTTTAGGCTAACTGTGATAGGTCTTTCTAATCCCTGATTTTTATTATAGGGATAAAAAAATTCCCATGAGATAACTAAGTAGACAGGGATTTTTGAGGTTTAGTTAGAAATTTGTTCCAGTAGATACTATAAAAAGCCCCTTTCTGTTTCTCATCTGCTCTGGGAATTCACGTAACTCGTTCCTCCTCACCTTACCTTCTTCACCATCTCAATCCGCCTCTCAGAGGTATACCCTCATCACCTCTCCTATCTCTTTAGTAATATCAATTAGAATTTAACAATTTTCTCTGATTTCTCTGTAAGATATGTTTTCTAAACATCACACTGACAGAACTGAGCTGAATAATTACAGTCTATCATTTGATATAGATAATTTATCAGATATTTGGGGGCAAATAATACCAGTCCTGGATATGGCATGCTTTATCTGTGTAAAAGTCAGTTCTTAAAGAACAATGCAATTATTTGGCTTTTTTTTTTTTTTAAGAAACTCTATGTTATTGAATCGTATGGAGTCTGGCATGAAGAAAGATATACCTTGACAAATGCACAGGAGAATCAAAGTTCCCCACTGTTCCAGAAGTCTCCATTCCTTCTTAAACTTTTTTGGAACCTCTGGATTAAGTATAATTTAGAGCTACTCTCAACCAAAGTGTTTTTTCTAAATATTTCTGCCTTCAAACTGTATCCTAAGGCTTTTGCCTAAATATAGCTTTGCTTCTTATGTGAAGGGACACTAGAAACTAGTCCCTTGAAACAATGAAACAAAGAAACAATGTCTCTCCATTATCAAGTGTTCTTTTCTCTAAACTGAGTTTACAAAAAACTCCCTGTTGTAGTTTCGTGCTCTTCAACAATGTATTCCTTCTAAAAGTTTTTATCCTTCCTGAAGTGGGACCCCTTTAAAATACCGGTAGAATGGAGATAGGATTACAGCAAGTATGACATCTGAACCAAGAAAAAACTTTCACAGTCTTTTATCATTTGCTTAAGTTTTTCAGCATTTTGGAAACATTTTCACTAAGTGTTTGGCTAAATCTCAGTGATGTGCAGCTTAATTTTATTTTAATTATTTTTTTTTCAGATGGATGACCTTTATTATTTATTTTTAATTGAGGTATAGTTGTTTTACAATGTTGTGTTAATTTCTACTCTACAGCGGAGTTCCCTGTGCTATACAGCAGGTTCTCATTAGTTATCTATTTTATACATATTAGTTAGTGTATTCCAGCTTAATTTAATTTTTAAAAAGCTCTACTAACTGTACACTCTTTAGAAACTATGTAACATTAAACTCTTACCTAAGCCATGCCTGTGTGTTGACATGGGAGGCATCACCATCCAGATTTTGCCAACTGGATTAAAACATTCCACAGTATTCAAAGTTTTTAAACCATCTCTTCCTCCCACGATGTAGAGCTTATTATCAATAACAGCAACTCCAAACTGAAGCCTACGGCCACTCATGGTGCCAATATGTAACCAGCTGTTGGTCCTGAGGTCATATTTTTCAATTGTAGTGGTACCTGTTAAAGACATGTTGAACAATGGTAAAAACTGCTTGTATAAAAATTTTAATTGGCATCATTCATATTACATTTATGTCTCTATCATTTATAGCATAGGATCAGTGATTGCAACTCAAATTAAAATAAGTAGCCCAGATGAGTCTCCAACCTGGGAGGCAAGGTAAGGATAATATTTCACCACTTCTGAATCCAAATGGAGGAGTCAGAATAAAATAGTTTATTTAATATATAGAGTTTATATGCTTATAATGGCTATAATAAGCTATTGGTAGTACTAACACAGGTGTCAAACACCATATTTTACAACCAAAAATTACTTCAGAATCTATTACTGACTGTTTACATATCCATTATGGTTTTAATTACCTATGACCATTCAATCTACTAATTTATGACCTTTTATTTTTAGTTTGGTGTGTGTGTGGGTTGATTTAAAATACAAATGACTAAAAGAACAGGAATGAAAATTCCTTTTAAATGGAACTTCAGTGTTGATTCACATAATGTTCCATGATGGTAACACAAAGGATTATAATTAATGATATAATTATTTATATTTATATTATTTATGTATTATAATTAACAATGCAATTCTGAGGTATTACCTTCTTTATGTGTTAATAAAAGTTCAATTTTCTACTCAATTACTGAAATACCAAGTTTACTACCATAGTATACTGTCACTACTGCCATAGTAAATTGTCACTACTTCATAATAAATTATTACCCCTGTAGGCAATGCTTTTTACCAGTCATCAACAATAGCTGCTGTTATTTTTTAATAAAAATTTGATTCTGCACAACAGGAATTACCAAAGTAAGAAATGAAAGAATTAGAGATTCACATTCATAGCACACCTAAGACAGCTTGTGACAGATTTAGGGAATTTCAACCCAATTTCACAATGCCAACCATAGGAATAAGCAAAACCACTTTTCTGTTGTTCTACTGTGAGATTTGTGGAGAAAATATAATCCATTAGTTAAGATGAAAACAGTTAATATCTGAAGCTTTTTCACTGGCAAATTATAAGGCTACAGTATAAGGATTTAGGCAGAGTGTATATTATGTCTATGGCTGCTTCTGAAAGTTTTTCTTTTTATATTGGACTAATGGAAACAGTGTTTATATCTTTTTAGGTCTTTTCTGGTGAATGGTACACTATAAGTATTTTTGTCTCAAGAGTTTGGATTTTCACAATAAAAACATGCAAATATACAGGCACTCATTTACTCTTTCTCTTCAATCCCTGCATCTTTCATTGACAATGTGGATTTGGCTGAATGCTGATTTACAGATAGCAATCACTCTATTGACTATATTTATTGCTGAGAGGTCAAATAACACCACCTAGCTTTTATATAATAAATGTCTCTGGATGATACTGTTACAACTGAAATACCTACAAACAAACTCACATCTACTTTCACTCTGTCAAGCAGTCAATTTTCTCTGTCTGTTTTCATATCTTTCCACTACTTCATTCCAATCTTCCCACATCTGTCTTCCTATCCACTCTTTTCTATTTTAACTTTTCATTTTGAACTCTTTTCATTAGTGGAATTTACCAAAAAGCCAATTTAGATTAGGAAATGAAGGTTAGGGTGCACTAATTATTAAGATTATGGAGTTATTAATCGTGAAGTAATTAGGAAATTGTAGAAGTCTACATAAATCAGCTGTATGTTGAAGGTTTAAATTGAAATGATGAAGTCTGCTTCATACCAAGTTAATTTTTTCCAGACATTAGATAAAATATAAAAGATAAATTTACCCCATATCTACTATTTGAATCTATGAATATATATGACTTGTAGTCCTGTATCTTGAATTCTGAAAATTTCTTTAGCCCATTTGCTTACTTCCACAATTGCTCCAACTAACCAAAATGTAAATCCTCTAGGTAGCTTATTATGACAGCTCTATATTTGATGGGAAAACTTAGATTTTTTTTTTTTTACTAATCTCTTTCTTTAGGACTCACTTCATAATTTTTCTGTGTATATCAGTCTTCTACACTTAAACTTTGTAAATATTGTTTTTTATTTCATTTCAAAGCTCCTATTCAACCCTCACTTATGATCTATTCAAGAGGGAACAAAACCAGCCAAACATTGTAGTATTGTTTGGAACATGATAGTCCCTGCTGTGAATATATCTGATGTAGTGATTTCCTCCATCTATTTTTAAAATGAAATAAAAATCACTATATTAGCTTTTAATTTGTCCCCTGCCATATTGTCTCTCAGAATTCATTGTTTATAATAAAAGAAAGGTTACTGAAAACCTTGTATTCACAAAAGCCCACAGTTTACCATTTGACCATTTAAAATTTTTGACTCTGTGATCATACTTAGAATTTTTTGATGAATCTTTTAATATACACGGTAAGAGTTATAGTTAACTCCAGCCACTTGCCTGATATATATATTTAGCAACTAATTCCAAGTTAATTGTATGAGTCAGAAAGGTAATTAAAGACTGAGGAAGTACTGTATTTCCTAAACATCAAAAGGTGAAAGTTCAAAAAGTATCTTAAAAAAAGATAAGTGAAACAACACACTGTAAGAAAAGGCATGCATATAGAAATTTTTTTAAGAATGTAAATTGATATGTTTTTAAATGTAATACTGATTTATATAGATAAATGCTACAACTTTAATGTTTTTGCTTTACTTATTTTTTTTCTTTTCTTCCTTTCTTGTTTTGCTCCTAAGTGCTCACCCTGATTTTTAAATAGATTCTAAAACCCTCAAAGAGAGGGGTCAGTTTTGTTGTTGTTGTTGTTGTTCTTTCATCTAAAATAGTGGCAGTATAGCAAAAAGTAACACAAAATTTCAGTAATAATTCCTTTTCCCTTAGTTCTAGATGTTTGCCCTTGGCTTGGCTATCTAACATTAAGGACCTTAATTTCCTCATCTGCAAAACTGGGGTAATAAAATCTATCTTGTAGCATTATTGTAAGGATTAGAAATGATGTTTGCAAAATGCCAATCAAGGACCAGGTACTCAAAAATAATAGGTTTTACTATTATTGTAGTTGTCTGCAACTTCCCATAGAGATTTTTATATTTCCATACACTAGGTATTCCAAGAGTCTCCAAATGATGGTTTTACTTCCTTCCATATCAAACTGTGGTAATAGAGTCAAGGGATCATAGGCTCACATTTCACTTATTTCTGTAAGCTAATAAGGAGTTGTAGATACTTATTACCATCTTGTGTAACACATTCATTTGTGTAATATTAACTTAAAAAACAGGAACCTAAAAAAATAACAAAAATAGTAACAAACAGAAAAACCAAACCAATAAACACAAAGTTTTCCATTTCTCACTCTGCAGGTTAGTTTTTTTTTTTTTTTTTTGTAATCAGAAACTAAGCATAGCTGTGCTTGTATTTTGTATTTTGTACTTAGTACCCTTTTGTTATAAATATCAAATAAGACACCTTTTAAATGTTGTTAATGTTCATTCTATTCAACAAAATGCAATAAAATATCATTACTAGACTTGAAATTAATTATAAGATTTCATTGTATTTGTTAGTTCTGTGAAGTTTCTCTACTACTTGGGAAATAACTGCATTTTCAAGCTTTTGTTTTATAGGTTTATTATTAATTGACATGTCTCCTATATGGTCTTCCAATTTCCAGCTACACATACCAAAAGAATCGGTTTCCAGAAGCACAGAACTTTGACTTTTGCAACATTTTCTACAAGGTGTCAAAACATTTCTATGTATGACTTGGCAAATTTTAAGTGGTTGACCTTATTTCCTACACAGACAATTCTTAATTACAAAGTCCTTGCCACATTGTTTTGGCAACATGGGTCTACAGACTGAGAAATCAAGTGTAAAAAGACAGAACTATAGAAAAACAAGTTCTAAGAAGTATTCAGGGTAGACTTGATGGCTTCAGAAATTTTTCCCTATTCCTATTTATTGATATTCTTTTGTAAAATCATTATTTTATTCCAGGATGCAATTGCTGTTCTTGTTATCAACACTTCAAGTTTATTTGTAACTGGTCTTTGAGCATCTATCTGGAAACTGACAGCAAGAAGTTAGAGACCACTCTCCTATTTCTGTCAAAAAACAAATTTGGAGGACCCCTTCCGTTTACAATAAATCTTTAAGTTTTCCATGAAAAGATCTTATGTTGCAAAGCAAATACTCAAATTTAAAAATTGTTCCCATAAGAACACAGAAGACCCCAAATTGCCAATGCAACCTTCAGAAAAAAGAACAAAGCTGAAGGTCTCACCCTCACAGACTTCAGACTATACTACAAAGCTAAAGTCATCAAAACAGCATTGTACTGGCACCAAAACAGACACATAGATCAATGGTACAGAATAGAAAGCCCAGAAATAAGTCCACACACCTATGGTCAATTAATCTATGACAAAGGAGGCAAGAATATACAATGGAGAAAAGACACTTTTCAACAAGTGGTTCTGGGAAAACTGGGCAATGAGATTAGACTACTCCCTCACACCATATACAACAATGAAATCAAAATGGTTTAAATACCTAACTGTAAAACCTGAAACCATAAAACTCCTAGAAAAAAACACAGGCAGAACACTGCTTTACATAAATCATAGCAATATTTTTTGGTTCTGTCTCCTAAGGCAAAATAAATAAAAGCAAAAATAAACAAGTGGGTCCTAATTAAACTTAAAAGCTTTTTCACAGCAAAGGAAACCACCAACAAAATGAAAAGTCAACCTATGGAATGGGAGAAAATATTTGCAAATGATGTGGCCTACAAGAGGTTAATATCTAAAATATATAAATAGCTCATACAACTCAATATCAAAAAAAAAATACTCAATCAAAAAATGGCAGAAGAATAGGCATTTATCCAAAAAAGACATACAGATGGCTAACTAGCACATGAAAAGATGCTTAGAATTGCTAATTATTAGAGAAAGGCAATCAAAACTGCAATGAGATATCACCTCACACATGCCAGATGACTATCATCAAAAAGTCTCCAAATAAAAAATGTCGGAGGGGATGTGGATAAAAGGGAACCCTTGTACACTGTTGCTGGGAATGTAAAGTGGTATAACCACTACGGAAAACAGTATGAAGTTTCCTCAAAAAACTAAAGATTGAACTACCATATGATCCAGAAATTACACTCCTGGGCATATATCCAGAAAAAAACGAAAACACTAATTCAAAAAGATATATGCACTCCAATGTTCACAGCAGAATAATATACAATAGCCAAGACATAGAAGCAACCTGAGTGTCATCAACAGATAAATGGATAAAAAAGATGAGGTATATATATAATGGAATAGGATTCAGCCACAAAAAGAGGGAAATTCTGCCATTTGTAGTAACATTGAAGGATCTAGACAATATTATGCTTAGTGAAATGTCAGTGACAAACACTGTATATCATTTATATGTGAAATATAAAATAATACAAATGAATGTATATCCAAAACAGAAACAGACACACAAATATAGAAAACAAACTAGTGGTTACCAAAGGTGATAGAGAAGGAAGGAGGGACAAATTAATGGTATGGGATTAACAGATACAAACTACTATGTATAAAATAGATAAGCAGTGAGGATATACTGTGCAGTACAGGAAATTATAGCCATTTTCTTGTAATAACCTATAATGGAGTATCATCTGCAAAAATACTGAATCACTATGCAGTTTACCTGAAACTAATATAATATTGTAAGTCTATACTTAAAAGAAATTAAATGTATCCTGAGAGAAATAAATAAATAAATAAATAAATAAATAAATATTGCTGTCATAAGGGAAAAGTACCTATTAAGAGTTGAGAAAACACTAATGAAAGGGTTATATCCCATAAGGTAAGAATAAAAAAGAAGGTCACAATATTTATATTACCTTATTTATAAGAAATAGCTTTAGATGCAGACATTTATATATAGCTTTAATACTGCCCTTATAGTTTGGAGGGTGTTGAGAATACATCTTTTTTGAATGATACTTTCTAATTTCTAAAGTAATTAATTTGTTCCTGTTACCTTTCATAGCATCCATGCCTCCCACAGCATAAAGTGCTCCCACAGTTGATTTTCTAGGCTTCGTCCGAGGGCTTTGCATCATGGGTCTTCTCTCAGGTAAGAGATGATACTTCATAGCTTCCATCAGGAGCTTCTGACACTCAAGATCACCAGTAAACATGGAACTGTTTTCAAGATCTGCCAGTAACTGAAAAGTAATGATGCATGTATATGAAGTAAAGAGCAAACATTAGAAATAGCATTTTCATTTATATAACTTTGGAGAAAACTCAAGCTAATTCTAATGTATGTGTTATTATTTAATATTTTAAGTTACTTAGTAACATATTTTATCATTAAAAGCCTCATGGTAGTAGCTAATTTATTAATGCACATTTATTTGACATACTTTTCCTCTTTTGAGTATGTACATGTAATCTCCAGGAGTGAAAGTGAAAAAGCACTCATAAAATGTGCTACTGAAAGCAAAGTGAATGGCTGTGTCTGCACAGAGCAAGCATCTCCTGCCCTGCTAGAGAAGCAGTCACCTTTTTGGTTGATTTAGGGGAGATGGCACAAACATGCGCAATTAAAATAATATCAGGCACAGTGGTTAAGAATCCATCTGCCAATGCAGGGGACACGGGTTCGAGTCCTGGTCCAGAAAGATCCCACATGCCGAGGAGCAACTAAACCTGTTTGCCACAACTACTGAGTCTGCACTCCTCAATAAAGGGAAGCCACCACATTGAGAAACCCGTGCACCACAGTGAAGAATAACCCCCATTCGCCACAACTAGAGAAAGCCCATGCACGGCAATGAAGACCCAATGCAGCCCTAAATAAATAAATTAATTAAAAAAATAATATCACCATGGGGGCTGCATCTTTATTATCAAATCAAAGCATGAAGCAGGTGCTTTTTATCTGTACATGTACATGTGTACACCAGTAAAGTACATGTATTAGTAACTAGGTAATTCATCATCAATAGTACGTGAGATCAATCCTTTCTAACCATTATTGCCCGGCACCTAATATGACCCTAATTCAATGGGATTAAAGCTAAGTAAATATTCTTCTTGAGATGAGTTGAGGAGAAGTTAAGAGTCTTGTTCAGAATTTTCCAAGGGTCATTTAGATTGGTTACTTGGAGTCTGGAGTCTACAGTATCATAGGAATTGACAGGAACAGCAAGAAGATTGTTGGAATGGACATACTAATCTTACCCCATACAACTTTCCCCTGAAATTTCCTGTTCTTCACTGGTTAACCTCAACCTTGTTCTCACCCCACTTTTTATCGCTGATGGAGCACTGTTTTGACTTGGCTGATGAGACCCCAGGTATTTCCTTAATGCATACGCTGTAGCAAATAGGTTTGAAAACTAGGCTATGTAAATTTTTTTTCTTTCAAAAATATTCTTCAGACATTTATCACCAGTCTCTTCATATATTTCATTTCTAGAATATTTGTATAATATTACCCACTACTACCATCATCGGGAAAAGTTCACACAATCCCACATTCTAGGCATACTCAGGAGTGGGAGGCCAAGTTACCACTGGTTGTGTGTTTCAGCTGGATATTTCCTGTTATTCCAATAAATTAAGAAAAGTTCAACTAAGCCTTTTGCTGAAAGAATGTCATATAGACTTAACATCAGTGTAAAGTTAAGGGTTTCTGATCCTTTACACCAGTGTATTTCAAATTTTTGCATATCTAAGAATCATCTGGAGAAATTGTTAAAATACAGAATCCTTGGCCTCAACCCAATAAATCGTTTCAGTTGGTCTGTGGTGGGTACCTGAGAAACTGAGTTTCAAAGAAGCCCTGGCTTAAGAGTAAATATGTACTGGGAGTTCCAAAGATGGCAGAGAATAAAGAGTCTGAGCTCATCTCCTCTCCCAGGCACACAAAAATTACAACTATTTATAGGATAACTATTGATGAAAAAGACCAGAACCTACCAGAAAAGATCATCTACAACTAAAGATGTAAAGAAGGAACCACAAGTTGGGTAGGAGGGGTAGTCACAATATAGTCAAGACCCATAATCCCGGTGTGGGTGACCCACAAAGAGGAGAATAATTACAACTTCAGAGGTTCTCCCCCAAAAGTGAGGGGTCTAAGCCCCACACTGGGCTCCCTAGCCCAGGAGCCCTGCACCAGGAAGACAAGCAACCAGACTTTTGGCTTCAAAGGCCAGCGGGACTTACATTCAGGAGACTCAGAGGGCTGTGGAAAATAGAGACTCGATATTTAGAGGGCACACACAAAATCTCACATGCTCTGGGATCCAGGGCAGAAGCAGTAACTTGAAAGGAGACTGTGTCAGATCTACCTGCTGATCTTAGAGAGTCACCAGGAAAGGCAATAGGCAACCAGAGCTCACCCTGGAGTCAGACACAGGCAGCAGCCATTTGTGGGAGCTCATTCTGTTGTGTGGACACTGGTCCTGGTAAGGGCCATTTTGGAATCCTCCCTCTAGCTTATTAGCCTTAGGACCCAGACCTGCCCCCACCCAACAGCTTATAGGCACCAGTACTGGCATGCCTCGGGTGAAGTAACTAACTGAGCAGGGACATATCCCCACTCACCAGATGTGGTATACACACACACACTCCATACAATGGAATACTACTCAGCCATAAAAAATAATGAAAATTTGCCATTTGCAACCACAAGGAAGGTCCTGGAGGATATTATCCTCAGAAATAAGTCAGACAATGACAAAGACTGTATGTTATCACTTATATGTGGAATCTAAAAAAAGTGATACAAACTAGTGAACACAGCAAAAAATAAACATACTGTACAAAAAATAAATACAGGAGAGGGTGTGGAGCAAAGAGAACCCTCCTACACTGTTGGTGGGAATGTATATTGGTACAGTCACTATGGAGAACAGTATGGAGGTTCCTTAGAAAACTAAAAATAGAGTTATATGATCCAGTGATCCTACTCCTGGGCATATATCTGGAAAAGAAGAAAACTAATTTGCAAAGTTACATGCACCCCAATGCTCATAGTAGCACTGTTTACAATAGCCAAGACATGGAAGCAATTTAAGTGTCCATAGACAGATGAATGGATAAAGAAGATGTGGTATATATATACAATGTAATATTACTCAGCCACTAAAAAGAATGAAATAATGCCATTTGCAGCAACATGGATGACCTAGAGATTATCATACTAAGTGAAGTTAATCAGAGAAAAACAAATATCATATGATATCACTTATATGCAGAATCTAAAAAAAATGATACAAATGAACTAATTTACAAAACAGACTCGGAGATGTAGAAAACAAACTTATGGTTATCAAAGGGGAAGGGGGGAGGGATAATATAGGAGTTTGGGATTAAAAGATACACGCTACTAAATATAAAATAGATAAACAACAAGGACCTACTGTATAGCACAGGGAACTATAGGCAATATCTTGTAATAATCTATAATGGAAAAGAACCTGAAATAGAATATATATATATATAAATGGAACACTCTGCTATATACTTGAAACTAACATAACACTGTAAATCAACTATACTTTAATTAAAAAAAACAAAAGAAAGAAACAGACTAACAGATATAGAGAACTAGTGGTTACCAGTGGGGAGAGGGAAGGGGGCAGAGGCAAGTTAGGGGTAGGAGATTAAGAGATGCAAACCACTATGTATGAAATAAATAAGCTATAAGGATATATAGTACAGCACAGGGAATATAGCCAATATTTTAAAATAAATATAAATGGCTTATAATCTATAAAAATTTTGAATTACTATGTTGTACCTCTGAAACTAATATAATATTGTAAATCAACTGTACCTAAAAATAAAAATAAAAGAGTAAATATGTACTTCCATGGGATTTAATTAACAGCTAAAAGTTAAAAAAAGAAAAAAAAGTAGAGAAATCATCAGCAAATTAAAATCTATTTTTCAATGTTAACATTTAATTAGAAATTATTTTGCAAATTGATTAATTTTAACATTTATGAAGCTACTGATACATTAAGTCCAGAAAAGTCCTTCCTTCCAATGTGAATGATGTTTGATGACTTTAGCTACAAGTTATATAGCATATGAAGTGTGCATATGTGCCTTATATTCATATATATATGTGTATATATATATGTATATAATATAAATGATATATACTACTGATCAGTTGGCTACAGAGAAATAATTGTGGTTATCACCAATGTTAGAATTACACAGTGAGACTGCACTCCAACCTCACTAAACTTCACATACTAAAATTCAGTATGAGGTGGGTCAATCCTGAATTTTATCCAAGGGCAGGTATTTGTTTTTAGGATCATTTTTAGTACAGTCCTTCTGCATGCATGGTGAGGATGCCATTATAATGATGCTCCAGTGCATCTGAAGCAATTATAATATGGTTTCAATCACAGTAGCTAATTACTCATGTTAGTTAGTAGGTATTATCCAGAATCTAACTCCTTCCTAGGGTCTCCTCTGGGATGCCACTGTAATGATTATTATCACCTTGCCTAGAAGATGGCCGGAAAAGAAAAAGAGGTTAGTCATTTTCCCTGCTTGTTACAAGTGCTGTTTGGTGAGAGGGGAAACTGAATCTAATGAGTATTCTGAAGTTTGGGGATCATTTGTAGATTTTTTTCCTTAAATATTTTTTCCTTGCTCTTCATCATTATTAATATTGTTAATGGAAGGCTGTACATGTCCTTCTGTGAAACAAATCCTGTACCAGAAATTCTCTGTATAAAATTAAAAAAAAAAAAGGAATGACTTAATGCCTAGTTGTTGTTTAGAACTATAATTTACATTCCTTGGGTAAGTTTCCATACCTGTGGTGGAAGTAATGGCAGTCTGATGTAAGAAAGCAGCATTGCTAGGTCTTGTTGCCTAGCCTGCACATCATGCCTTACCCACTGCATTAGAGCATGGAAAATGGTTTCTTCATCAGGAACATTAATGTCATCACTGCATAAAAGTTTTGAAATCTCATTAGCTGGAAGCAGGAGGAATTCTTGGTTCTTTATTACCTCGATGAAGTGTTCCTAGAAAAGAGAAGTCTTCTACTGAAACTTTGTACTTTAGAAACTTCTTAACAAAATAAGCTTACCAAAGCATTTCTTTTTGTTAAACTTCAGAAAAAGCCAGAGAGACAGATATATGCATTCATAGAAAATAGATGTTATTGCTGCCCGTGACAGGGTATTGGGGGAACCTCTGAAGCTGAGGAACAAAATGCTTCCACTGGGAGTTGTTTATTAAACACAGGGAAAGGCCTTAACTACTTCACAGGCCACATGGGTAGTGTCTGAGTTGATGCCAGTGCTTTTCTCTCTCAGATTTTGTAGGTGACAACAGTTTATGACTCCAGAACTGACTGATGTCAAGTTGGTCTTTAGCCAAAAACCTGAAGAGAAATGCTAAAAATTTTCAAGGTGGAGGCTATCTTGAAGGCCTGGTAGAGGCAGCTTTGGCTGTGCATTTGATGGGGTAACATACTGAATTCATTTGAGATGAGAAAAAGAGACTGATTAAAAACTCCTTTCTCTTGTAAAAAAGCACAATCTTCTATTAACCAAGGCAAAGTTATTTTACAATGGGTAAGCACCTACAGAGTCAGATTAATCTAAAAGTGACCCCTTTGGAGTTATTTTTTGAGGGGCAGTGGGGCTATCTCTCAATTTTTATGTTTTATAACTTGATTCTCTCTTCTGTTGTTTGAGTTGTATTTTTGTCAAGTATCAAATTTCAGGCAGCTGTGTTTCAATTTTTTTCATCAAAACACCACTATATTTTTCCTATTTATAATGTTATATATTTTTCTTTGACAACACATTTATCATTTCCAACATTTTTCATAGTAAAGATCTTAAGATTTAAATGCAATAAAATATACTTCTGAAATTGATATAAGCAAGTCTAGTTGGTAATTTATGTTGCCCAATAAATAGGTATTCTGGAAGCAGCTTAAGGCAGCCTCTGTATAACTGGGGGATCTGGATAAATCAAATCACTCCCTCAGCTCCACTCTGAGTTTAGCCATTGTAGGAGGCAAGACTTCTGCCAATGAACCACCAGTGCCCTTGAGTTTAGTCATTGTGGAACTGAGTTAACCTAATAGCAAAATTATCCATACAAGAATCAAGTTTGATAGACCCATCAGGAAGCTCTGATACCATAAATTCCAAGTTAACTTGCCTATTTAGACAAAGAGCCCTCTTGTGACTAATGCAAGTAATTGAGAGAGAACTGCTGCTTTTACTATAGCAGATGTTCCTTGTTGAAAACCTTCTCATCTATAGCAAAATGGTGGAGCTAGTACTAAAACTAAAAATACATTACAATTGTACGGCACGTCACACTTTACAGATTTCTTTCACAAACTTTAAGTCATCACCAATGCAATCTTGTGGGAGGTGGAATTATTATGATGAGAAAACAGGCTATGTGAATTGTTTGATCTCTTGTGCAGTAAATGGCTAAGTATGCACTCACACCTATGCCTTTAGTTCTACTTCATTTTGTTTGAAACTTCAACTGCCTTTCATAAATGACATAATTTTTTTATGAAAGGGTTAAGAAAAAGATAAAACACTCTAAAGCTTATGGTTACCCATTACTGGTAGTGTATGTAAACTTTGAAACTGTATAAATATTATGGAAGACCCCATCTCTCATTCTTCTTTCTATCCAGTCTCCAACAAAAGAAAAGAAACAAACAAACAAACAAACAAACAAAAGTGTGAGAGAGAGTGCCCTTGGTTTAGTATTCATTTTTAAAATCCACACTTACATTGTTGCAAAATGTATTCAATGAATATAACATATTTGCTGAATGTTTCATTGATGCAGACTACTATTTATATAATTGTGATGGTTAATTTTATGTCAACTTGACTGAGCCATGGAATGTCCAGACTTTGGGCCAAACATTATTCTGAGTGTGTCTGTAAGGGTATTTCTGGATGAGGCCCACTCACATTAGAAAGGGCAATCTGTTTTACTCAGTCTGTGATTCAAATGACTGTAGCTGAATCCTTAGAGTTTAGCATTATTCTTAGAGATTAAAATTATTTGGATTTTTATATTATCAGTACAGTATTATAAAAGCATTATTTTAGCAAGATCCTGACATCTTTTGCTGCTTTTATAATATATACTAAGATAACTAAAGAGAGATTAAAGGAGATAACAGTATTGCATTTTTTTGCACATCCTGCTTTAACACTCAGTTTCAGTCACATAATAGGAAAAGGAAGACAAGTTCATTTTGAGCAACAAAAATAACTCAAGCTGTTTATCAGAATGTGTTTTGTCTGCAAGAGTAAGATACCAGACAGGAAACTATTAATAGTTAGTTCAAGAATTTAAGTAATTTAACAGGAAGCTTTCATGTTTGGCATTTGTGGTAGGATTAACCTTTGAACTGCTGTTCCTATAGATTATATAGCATCTATATTTAGGACACAGGAATATAAATAGCATAATTAAATGACATGTTAAAATGTAAATCTATTGTAATATGATTCACCATATAATGGTATTGTTTCAGAAATATGTTTAAAACTTCAAATTTTGAACAATGACCAAGGGTGGGAAGAAGAGAGGGGAAGTTTTACAAGAAATTTTTAGAGAATTCAAATATTATAAGTTTGAAAATTTTAAGGTCTGTATGAAACTCTAGAAATATATTTTTTTAATTATATGCATTTCAATTCTAAAATGTACTGTTAGTTTTATTGTTTTTAGTTGTGATTCTCTATTGTTCATTTTTATGTACTTGCCTTTATTTTTGAATCTTAAATAAATGTAGCTATCTTAGCTTGAAATTTTATCTTTTAATTTGCTTTCACAGAAAGATCCATCTCTTGTGTTGTTCCCTGCTTCAGAGGTTAAAAAGTTCATTTTCTTCTTTGTATAAAGGAATTATTAACATGAATGGTAAGGATTTATTTAATATCCTCTGTCTACTTTTACTTGTCTCCCTACAATCTATATTTCATGTCACTGTCACTTGACTGAATAAAGATAGTCTTATCCCATACAAGTTTTGAAAAATTAACACATCAAATATGTTCATTTAATTTATTATAATTACTAACAGAATTGAGAGGGATTTTAAGTTAATTAAAGAATTGAACTGCAAGTTGTTTTCACTGAAATAACATGTTTTCATTAAGAAATAAAAATTCCATTCAATAGAATTGTCTGATTTACTAATTTTGATAGTTCTTAGGCTCTTCCAGTTAATAATGATACAATAATATTACTTTTTTACTTATTGAATGTTGCCTATTGCATTAGCCAAAAAGTTCTTTCGGGTTTTTCTATAACATCGTATGAAAAACCCAAACAAACCTTTAGGCCAACCCAATAAATTTCATTAGAAATAATAATTTGTACAACTTTATGAAGTAAAGTTCTAATAGTACAAAAACATCAGGGAAATTATGTTTTCTTGTTACTGTGGATTCTACTTGAAATATGTATTTTTCCAGTTTAATTGTTGGAAATATTTTCATTTCTCCAAGCTCTGAGATTTAATTAAATATTTTTAGTTTGAAAAATGTGAAATTTGCTTGTGTACAGCTCAACCAGACAAATATTTGTATCTAATATATATTCTGTACAAGTCATTTGAAAATTATGTAAATTTATATTGCTTTTTAATTTTATCCCAACATTATAATCTTTACCTTGGAATGGTTCTACACACAAAAACACACACACACAAACACATATCTGTAAACATATAATTAGTTTAGACACTGTGTTAATATATTATCACTATAAGTTAACATGAAGCAATTGATTTTACCATTGTGTATTTATGTGCCACACTCAGGAGCTCTGTACAGCCCTGGGCATCTCCAAACGATCGAATCCCTAAGCAGTTTGAAGGGTGGAGCTGTTTTATAAGAAAATTGGAGCAGACTTCAATGACTTGAGTCAGCTGCAGGAGACAAGCTGCAGCCAGCAAATTTTCAATAGTATCTTCTTTCAATTGCAGGACACCTAAATGGTTTGAAAAAGTAAAGAATGATTATATACTCCGTAAAGTAAGACAAAAATATGATAGATAGCTAAAATTTTCAATTTCTTTCATTAATAGGGCTATTTTTTCTAGCGTACAGTAACTATTCAGGGAATACCTTTTGAGGTGAATATATGCAAGTGAGTATGTACAAACACTAATAAGATGGCTGAAGGGAGCCATACTAGATTATGAAAAACAACTGGAGCAAATGAACAGTGAGTACCACCATTGCAACAAAAAGCAATTTCTTGTTTCTTTATCATCTTAGACCTGCACCTAAATCTAATATTAAAAACTGTCTACATTATGACTCAAGAAGCATTATGTCATATTGTATAAGGATTGTACAATGGGCAATACAGTTACCTGTCATTTGTGTGGAAAAATGTCTGGGTAAATAACATTAAGCTTATATGTCCATATTTTTGCATCCGTATTTATTAGCTGATAAGGATGGCTTTGCCCAAGTATTACACCTGGAATTAATGCTCAGCACTGTCTTAAAAGAAAGAAAATGTTGCCAAGAGTCCTCAGCAAAAGAATTGCTTATATGATTATTTGTTTAGGTATAAAAAAAGATTCTGTTTAAAAATATCTGTAAAGATTTTTAAAAACCAAGATCAGAGCAATTTAAGCTGTTTCCTTTATATTGATATATCTGTATTATTTTTGAAGCAAGAATTATTGATGAATTAGTGCAAATGTTGTAAGTTATTTTGATGATATATTCCTATATTTTTGTTTTAGCCAAGCTATAGGGAAGTTATAAAGAATGATATTTCATATGGATTATATAAACTATAAAGTATTCTTTTATAATTTTGCTTTGTAAAATACCTTAATATGAATTCTATCTGATTGCATAACCATAAAAATGAATAATAAAAACTGTAAGCAGCTATGTATTCAGCTCAACCTCTAAAGTGTGTTGTAAAGGGATCCAGCCCATTGGCAAACTTTCTTGTTTTGTTTCTTATCCTGGATTTTGAAAGGAGAGCCCTGCCTATATTTTATGAAACTCAGAGAAGTATGAACGATTCTCAGATTCACCTGCTGTAAACATTGAAACTTGGCCTGGTTATTAAGAATAATATTTATTTCTCAATGAATGAAACAATAAAACTCATAGAAGAAAACAGCATAAAAGCTCCTTGGGTCTTGGCAATAAGTTCATGGGTAAGACACCAAAAGCACAGTGAACAAAAGCTAAAATAAACAAGTGGGACTACATCAAACTAAAGATATTCTCTACAGCAAAGGAAGCAAAAAATAGAGACGGAAACCTACAGAATGAGAGAAAATATCTGCAAACCTTATACATGTTAAGGGTTTAATATCCAAAATGTATAAAGGACTCATACAACTCAATAGCACAAAAGCAAATAATCCAATTAAAATTGGGCAAAGAACGTGGATAGAAATTTTTTTTTTTTTTTTTTCCAAAGAAGATATACAAATGACGAATAGGTATGTTAAATGGTGCTCAACAGCACTACTCATCAGGGAAATGCATATCAAAACCACAATGAGATATCTCATACTTGTTAGGACGGCTATTATAAAAAAAGAGAAGAGATAGTCAATGTTAGTGAGGCTATGGAGAAAAGGGAAATTTTGTGCACTTTTGGTGAAAATGTAAATTGGTTCAGCCATTAAGAAAAGCAGTATGAAGGCTCCTAAAAAAAAAAAAATATATATATATATATATATATATATATATATATATATATATATAGAGAGAGAGAGAGAGAGAGAGAGAGAGAGAACTATCATGTGATCCAGCAATTCCACTCCAAAGGAAATGAAAACAAGATCTTAAAGAGATAGCTCCTCTCCCTTGTTTATTGCAGCATTATTCACATGATATGGAAACAATTTAAATGTTCTTTGACACATGAATGGATAAATAAAATGTGATATACACACACACAATGGAATACTATTCAACCATGAGAAAGATGGAAATCCTGCCATTTGTAACAACATGGGTGAACCTGGAGGGCATTATGCTAACTGAACTAACGTAGACAGAGAAAGAAAAATACTGTATGGGATCACTTGTATGTGGAATAGGGGCGGGAAAGGGAAGATGGTGAAATGTAGATCAAAGGGTGAAAATTTTCAGTTATAAGAAGTTCTCAGGATAAGAAGTACAGCATGGTGACTCTAGTTAATAATACGGTATTGGGGCTTCCCTGGTGGCGCAGTGGTTGAGAGTCCGCCTGCCGATGCAGGGGACACGGGTTCGTGCCCCGGTCTGGGAAGATCCCACATGCCGCGGAGTGGCTGGGCCCGTGAGCCGTGGCCACTGAGCCTGCGCGTCCGGAGCCTGTGCTCTGCAACGGGAGAGGCCACAGCAGTGAGAGGCCCGCGTACCGCAAAAAAAAAAAAAAAAAATACGGTATTGGGTACTGTATACTTGAAAGTTGCTGAGAGTGTATCTTAAGCAGTCTCACCAAAATAAAGAGTTATCTATATGAGATGATGTGTGAATTAATTGCCTTGATCTTGGTAATCATTCATATATCTATCTATCTATCTATCTATCTATATCTATATATATATCTGTGTGTGTATATATATATATATATATATATACACACATATATGTGTATATACATTATATATATATATATAATCAAGTTGTATACTTTAAGTATCTACAATTATATTTGTCAATTATTCCTTAATAAATTTGGAATGAATGAATGAATAAATAAATAAATATTTCTTGGCCCCCAAACTCATCCTGTTACCTTTGTTACATAGTTTGATTAAATATAACTTTATTATTTCAAAAGAAGAGACTAAATCTATAGAGTTAGAATATCCCACTTCCACTCTCATTTTTACAAACAAGAATGTACCCACACCTGTCAAGAGAGAAAGAGAGACATGCTCTTGTAGCTTTGTGTTAAAGTAGCTCTATTTTCTCATGGTCAAAATTTTTATAGCATATTATTTACCTTTTGCTCTTTTATATTACTGTATTTAAATACTGATTCTGCCACTTACTACTTTAGGAAATTTACTTAACTGGTTTATCCTTCAATTTTCTCACTTGCAGAGTCATAATAATAATAATGTGGGTTATATAATATAGAGTTACTGTGAGGATTGAATGAGTTAATACATGCCAAGCACTTACCGGTGTAAGCATACTGCACCAAGGAATTAAGTGCATTAGGATCGACTCCTTCCATCCTGACCTCTTCTTGTTTGGCTTCAAGCACATCATTAGTAAACATTGCAGCAAAATAATCAGACACTGCACTGAGAACCAACCTGGAATTAGGAATGTTTCATAGGAAATTAAATCAGTCCATAATCTCACTGAAAAACATGAAATATAGCCGGTAAGTTTTTAACACTGATGAGTATGTTTTCTGCATAAATCTTTCATAGTTCAGTAAAGTGTAGTGAAATTAGAAAGGTAAATTAAGTAAGTTGATTTTGCTTAGACAATTTGTGCTGTTTCTCTTCATCAATTTCTCTAAAGTTTGGCTCTTCTAAATATCACACAGGGAAACAGATCATATAAGCTAGTGCTTTTTCAATATAAAAACATAAAAATCTATTTTCCTCAATGCTCCAATTCGTAATCAATGGATTGATTCTTTCTCATTCATGCTAGTTATAGTCATTAAACGATCTGCCTGCTTAAGGATATTTACCGATGGGCTGGGATTCGGAGGTGTCCGGCAATGAGTAGCACATCACACAATTGTTTCTCTTTCAGGTAGTTCTCCATTTTATGAAGAGTTTGTTCCGCATGGTTTACAGCATGGAAGTGCTCCTCAGATCTGCTAGCATTCATTTCTTCAGGATGCTGTGTATCTAATCTAAAAGGGGGATAAGTGTGAGAATATCTTTTTTTCTCCTAGTGGGTGTGCAAAAATCCAGTAGAAATTTAGGCGCATCTACTTCTAAAAGAAATAAATAGAATTAAAGTAAACTTAAAATTTGCCCACCAATCCTAAATATTTCACTATTATTGCTCCCTAACCTCCATTAAAGTGAGGTGTCATGATTACTATTTATGTCTGGAATGTAACCATGGATGTGACTATGCATGGTTCAATGGCAGGGCTAGTGCTAATTGTTATATGCACAAACATAAACTTCAAGATACAAGCCTCTTTCTTTGATTTTTATTAGCATCACAATTATGCCATTTGGCATGAAATTGTAGGCATGATTCAAAATACTTTTCAAATTTGATTATATTCTGAAGCTTCTCCATGGAGTACTTATTACACACCAGAGATATTTCTTGAAAAATCTCAAGGCCGAGACTTCCACAACATTGTTTACAATGTCATTCCCATCAAGAAAATAAACATATTTCCATCTTTTATTTTTTTTCCAGCTTTACTGAGATATAATTGACATACTACATTAAGTTTTAGATGTACAATGTGATGATTTGATATACATATATATTGTGAAAGGATTACCATAATAAGGTTAGTTAAAGTATCCATCATCTTACATAGTTACCATTTTGTGTGTGTGTGGTGAGAATATTTAAGATCTACCCTCTTAGCAATTTTCAAGTATACAACACAGTATTGTTAGCCATAGTCACCATGATGTATATTAGATCCTCAGAACCCATTTATCTTCTAACTGGAAGTTTGTACCCTTTGACTGTTTAGGCAAAGATGATGACTGTTGAATTTGCAATAATGAAAGCTGTTTACATGTCTTTTCAACCTCATACAATGGTGGAATTTAAGTACTAACACAAGCACGTAGAGGTTTACAGTGAGTAGAAGCTTAAAAATTTGATGGTAAGATGAACATACTTTTCTTGTTACAATTCTAGCTTCCAGGCATCATTTTCCAACCACGAGTTAAGATTAATTTTAGGTCCCCCCCACAATTTAGGCTGTATTTCTTTGAAGACAATTGGCCCAGGGTGACATTACTCTCTTTTTGTCTGTGTAATTCAAATAAATGATTCATCTGCAAATCTTCTTAACATTTAAAGATTCTTTTGGACATTCTGTCACAATACTGTATGGACAATCAGGGTAATAGGGTATGAATATCCTTAAAAATTGCTTTTTTGTTTTGTTTTGTTTTTTAGAAAGGAACAATCCCTTGGCACCATAGAATGGAAGGAATTCAGGTTTCACTTATCCTAATCTTTCCTCTGTTCAAGAAATGGTTTGATTCACATTGAGTTAATCAAACATTCAATATCTAATTATCTTATCTGTCCTTATGTATACTCCAGCATGTATCAGAGATGGGCATATTCTAAAGGAGGAATATGCTTTGGGAAGTTCTTCCTGGGAAATATTTCTTTTTCATTTCCTATGTGGATGTCTGTGTGTGTGTGTTTGTGTGTGTGAAAGAGAGCGAGAGAGAGAGAGATTTCCCTGGCAAGGACTTCCAGTACTATATTGAGTAGAAGTGGCAAAAGTGGGCATGATTGTCTTGTTCCTCATCTTATAAGAAAACCTTTCAGTAACCATTGATATGGTGATTTGTACAATGGCCTTTATTATGCTGTGGTAGCTTCCCACTTTTTTCTAGTTTGTTGAATTGTTTTTTAATAATGAAAGGGTATTTAATTTTGTAAAATGCTTTCTCTGCATCAGTTGAGATGATTGCTTTTTCCTATGTTATGTTAATTATAGGGTATTGCATCGATTGATTTTCATATGTTGAAACAACCTCACATTGCAGAAATAAATCCCACTTTATCATGGCTTATAGTCCATTTAATGTGCTACTGAATTCTGTTTGCTAGTGTTCTGTTGAAGATTTTTGCGTCTATATTCATAAGAAATATTGGTCTGCAGATTTCTTTTCTTGTAGTGTCTGTCTAGTTTTGGAATCAGGGTAATGGTGACCTCATGGAATGAGTTTAGAAGTGCTCCCACCTCTTCAATATTTTGAAAGAGTTTGAGGAGGATTGTTATTAATTCCCCTTCAAATATTTTGTAGAATTCACCAGTGAAGCCATGTTGGTTCAGGCCTCTTCTTTGTTGGGAGGTTTTTTGATTACTGATTCAATCACTTTTTACTAGTTACAAGTTGGTTCATATTTTCTTTTCCTTCATGATTCATTCTTGTGAGGTTGTGTGTTTCTAGGAATTTGTTCACTTCATTTAGTTATCCCAAAGCTGGCATACAGTTGCTCATAGTAATTACAATTTTTTTTTTAAATTTCTGATTTTAGCTACTTGAGTCTTCTCTCTTTTCCTCCTCATGCAGCTTAAGGTTTGTCAATTTTGTTGATTCCTTCAAAGAACTAACTATTGTTTTCATTGGTTTTCTCTATTTGTTAATTCTTGATTTTGTTTATTTCTGTGTCAAAATTTTTGTTTATTTCTGTGTCAATATTTATTATTCCTTTCCTTCTGTTTCAATTTAGTTTTATTTTTCATTATACAGTAGATTCTTATTATCTATTTTATGTACATTAGTGTGAATATGTCAATCCTAATCTCCCAATTTATCCCTTCCCCCGCCTTTCTCACTTGGTAACCATAAGTTTGTTTTCTACATCTGTGACTATTTCTGTTTTGTAGATAAGCTCATTTGTACCTTTTTTTTTTTTTTAGATTCCACATATAAGTGATATCATATGATATTTTTCTATCTATGTCTGACTTACTTCACTCAGTATGACAATCTCTAGGTCCATCCATGTTGCTGCAAATGGCATTATTTTGTTCTTTTTTATGGCTGAGTAATATTCTGTTGCATATATGTACCACATCTTCTTTATCCATTCCTCTGTTGATGGACATTTAGGTTGCTTCCATGTCCTGGCTATTGTAAATAGTTCAGCAATGAACACTGGGGTGCATGTATATTTTCGAATTATGGTTTTCTCCAGATATATGTCCAGGAGTGGGATTGTTGGATCATATGGTAGCTCTATTTTTAGTTTTTTAAAGAACCTCCATACTGTTCTCCATAGTGGTTGAGGAATGAAGTTAGCTTTTTGATTTGACATCCTTTATCTTTTTTAATGTAAGCATCTATAGCTAAAAATTACCTGCTTAGCACTGCTTTTGCTGCTTATAAGTTTTGGTATTTTGATACATCTTTTCATTGGCTCAAGATATTTTCTAATTACCATTGTGATTTCATTTTTCCCTACTGGTTGTTTAAGAGTGTATTGTATAAATAAGCTACAAGGATATATTGTACAGCAAAGGGAATTAGTCAATATTTTGTAATAACTATAAACAGAGCATAATCTATAAAAATTTTGAATCACTATGCTATATACCTGAAACTAATATAGTATTGTAAATCAGTTATACTTCAATAAAAAATGTGCTTATCTTAGAACCCCAACCCAAATCACAATAAAAAGTTTAAGTGAAAAAAAGTGTATTGTAATTTCCACATATTTGTGGGTTTTCTAATTTTCCTTCCACTGTTGATAGCTATTTTCATGCCACTATGATCAGAAAGAGTACTTCATATGATTTCAATCTTTAAAATTTATTAAGATAATACATTTTGCAGTCTAAGATTTGGTCTGACCTTCGTAATATTCCACATGCATTTGAGAAAAAAATCTTATTTTTCCATTGTTTGGTGTTTTTTTCTATATAGGTTAAGTCCAATTATTCTACAGAGTTGTTGAAATCCTCTATTTCCATATTGAACTTATGTCCAGTTGTTCTATGGGTTATTGATATTGGTGTATTGAAGTCTCCTAGTATTATTGTAGGTCCACATACTTTTCCCTTCAACTCTGTCAATGTTTGCTTCATATATTTAGGAGCACTGATACTTGTTTCTTCTGTTTTTATAATTATTATATATTATGGATGAATTGACCCTTTTTTCAGTAAAACCTCCTTTGTCTTTTGTAAAAGTTTTTTACTTAAAGTCTATTTTGTTTGATATAATATAGCTAGTCCTGCTCTCTTTTGGTTGCTATTTGCATGAAATATCTTTTTCCATTCTGGAATGTACTTACTCTGAAGTGAGCTTCTTTTAGACAGCATATAGTCTGATCCTTTAAAAAAATCTGTCAATCCATGTCTTTTGATTGAAGAGTTTAATTCATTTATATTTAAAGTAATTACTGATAAAGAAGGACAAAATTGTCATTAGGTTCTTTGTTTTATGTATGTCTTATAAGAGCTTTTCTGTACCTTACTCCATATCACTGCTTTTCTTTCTGTTTAGTTGATATTTTTTTGTAGTGAAACATTTTGATTTTCTCCTCATTTCCACTTGTGAGTATTATATATTTTCGTTTTAATTACCATGGAGATTACATATAATGTCCTAAAGTTATAACAATCTATTTTAATGTGATTTCAACTTAACTTCAATCACATAGAAAAACTCTACTCTTTTAGAGCTATGCCCCACCTTTTTTGCTATAAACATCACAGATTACATTATTATGTATTGTGTACTCATTACAATAGATTTATAATCACTTTTTGTGGTTTTGACTTTTAAATCCTGTAGAACAATAAAAAGTGGTACTATGAATCAATATTAATAATAATGGTTTTTATATTAGTCATTCATCTTCCTTTATCTGAGAAATTTATGTATTTTTTTGGCTTTGAGTTACTCTATAAGATCTTTTCATTTCAACTTGAAGGACTCCCTTTAACATATCTTGTTGTGAAGGTCTAGTTGTAATAAACTTTCTCAATATTTGCTTATCTGGGAATACATTAATTTATCCCTCATTTTTGGAGGACTGTTTTTACAGATATAGAATTCTCATTTGATTTTTTTTTTCTTTCAGTACTTATTTTTATTTTTTTGGTATGCGGGCCTCTCACTGTTGTGACCTCTCCCGTTAGAGAGCACAGGCTCCAGATGTGCAGGCTCGGCAGCCATGGCTCACGGGCCCAGCCACTCCACAGCATGGGATCTTCCCAGACTGGGGCATGAACCCGTGTCCCCTGCATCAGAAGGCAGACTCTCAACCACTGTGCCACCAGGGAAGCCCTCTTTCAGTACTTTAAATAGAGTCAGCCCTCCATATCCCTGGGTTCCACATGTTGAACCCATCCAAAGATTTTTGTATCTGTGGTGGGTCCTGAAACAAATTCCCCATGGATACTGAAGGACAAATGTATATCATCCCACTGTCTTCTGTCTTGTAAGGTTTCTGATCAGAAAATTATTGATAATTTTATTGATGATTCCTTGTATGTGTTGAGTCACTTTTTTTCTGCTGCTTTCAAAACTGATCTGTCGGGCTTCCCTGGTGGCGCAGTGGTTGAGGATCTGCCTGCCAGTGCAGGGGACACGGGTTCGTGCCCCGGTCTGGGAAGATCCCACATGCTGCGGAGCAACTAGCCCCGTGAGCCACAATTACTGAGCCTGCGCATCTGGATCCTGTGCTCTGCAACAAGAGGCCGCGATAGTGAGAGGCCCGCGCACCGCAATGAGGAGTGGCCCTCACTTGCCGCAGTTAGAGAAAGCCCACGCATTTAAAAGAAGACCCAACACAGCAAAAATAAATAAATAAATATTTAAAAAAAAAAAAAAACTGATCTGTCTTTTACTTTCAACAGTTTCATTACAATGTGTTTGGGTCTCTTTGGGTTTATCCTATTTTCAGTTCATTTACCTACCTGTATTTTAAATCTATATCTCTCCTCAAATTTGGGGAATTCTTTACCATGATATCTTCACAGAAGGTCTCTGCTCCTTTTCTCTCTCTTCTCTTTCTGGGATTTCAGTTACCAATACATATATTGGTCTGTTTGATGATGGCTCTTAAGTCTCTAAGGCTCCATTCACTGTTTTACATTCTTTTTTCTTTGTGTTTTAGATTTGAACATTTCATATAACTTGTATTCAGATTCACAGGTTTTTTCCTTCTGGTTCAAGTCTGCTATTGAAGCCCTCTAGTAAATTCTTCAATTTAGTATTGTATTTTTCAGGTCCAGAATTTCTGTTTGCTTCTTTTTTGTAATTTCTATCTCTTTCTTGATATTCTTATTTTGTTCATATGCTGCTTTCCTGATTTCTTTTAGTTCTTTTTCTGTGTTTTTCCTTTATCCCTTTGAGGATATCTATGAAAGTTGCTTAAGTTATTTATCTAGAAATTTTAAAATATGTTGTTCTTTAGGGTCAGTTTCCTGATATTTATTTTGTCCCTTTTGAATAAGCCATGTTTCCGTGTTTCCTTGTGATCTTTTGTTAAAATTGGGTATTTGGAAAAACAGCCACTTTTCCTAATCTTTGCATACTGGCTCTGTGTGGGGGAAGTATTTCACTAATCAGCCCAACATGAAAGTTGAGTTCTCAGGACTTTTCTGAGAATGCATCTCTGTGGACTTGCATGTGTGCTTTTTTATTCCAATCTCACATATACACACTTGCTTATACATATCTTAATTTCTCTAAGTCTCACCTCTGCTTCTTTGTCAGACCTTAGATATTCTTTTGTATACCTTTGCCTATAATCGCTTGCCCCCATGTATCCATGGGTCTGTAGTCCTGCAATTTTCATGTGCTATTGTACCTGCCACTACTTTTTGTGGCTTCCAACTTGGCATCCAAATCATACTGCTATTCTCATCTGATCATTGAGTTAGGCAAAACTGAAATTAGTTTGTTACATAGCCTACAGATAGACCAGAATATGGCCAAAAATTCCACTCACTTGTATCTTGAGGGGGAAATCAAGAAATAAGTTGCCTTCTTCCAATTATGCTGTGCTACCCTGGTATAAGAGCAAGCATAAATGCCATGAAATTTCTATTGATTTGAATGTGACTTTTTCTTGATCAGACATTTACTTGGCTGCTGTATATCCTTTATTTGCTTGCAGAGCTCCCACGAAGCTTTTAAAATAAATCTGTAGTTGCTTACTTGATATTTCCATAGAGGACAAGGGTCTGGAGCTTCTTAATCTACCATTTTGCTGAAATCACAGAAGTTACTGCAGTCTGATTTTAGTTAATTTTAAGGAGAATACTTGAGTTTCTTATGTTTTTCTGAGTAGCAGTGAAACAGATATCAGAACAATAAGCCTTTAAGATTGACTTTGCTGCAAAACTCTTTTGTAAAAAATTTACTTTGAGAAAAAACTGGAAGGAATTATCTTAAAAACTTGGTGTTGTTAATTTTGGAGGTCACTTTGGAAGGCAATTTGGAAATATACTTAAAAAATTAAAATATAGATACTTTGTAAAGACATTCTTGGCAAGCCACTGAGTTTGAAGTTGAAAATCTGAATGAAGTTATTTTAGAGAATGTGCCTTTTAACATAGTTCAAATGTTGTAAAGACAGAGAACCACATGCTGCTAACATAGAGAGCATAACTTCATATTTAGGCATTTCTCAAATAGCTTCATATTTTTTCTGTTTTTCTTTTGTAAATTCCAGTTTTCAAGTGAGCCATGGAGATTAAATGGAAACTTAGCCTTCTTCTAATGGTGTTAACTTAGTTCCCAAAACTCATTATAGAAAAGAGCATTTTCTTACTGAGGGAATGTAAAACTACACAGAAAATTAATTTCTATTTTTTTGTATATGGTGATGCTGAACCATATGAAAAATTGTTCTCTTCAATCCAAGGGACAAGCTTATGACTTAAATAAAAGTTTTGTAGTGACTCTCCTTTGGAGAGCTGTTAAAGCTTCATCCATGTGCTTTTCCTGGCAAATAGAAGGCACTCAGTAATTGTCTGATTAAGGTATTAATTTATGCACCTTTTTAATGCTACTGTAGCTTGAACTTTACTACATTTGGAGTCTTGGAAGTGTATGAATTAAATCTCAAAAGCAAATCACAAACTTAAAGCTTCTTCTTGCTAAGATAGCTATGCAGATAATATAAACTTGCAATCATGCAGATAATATAATGATCTGAGTGGCATAAATTAAGCCAACATTCTAAACCTACAGTAGGTAGAAATTTTTCTCTGAAGAAATGATGTATTCTTTTGTGTGAAATAAATATTTTAATATATCATATGTGATTATATATTAAGATATCATCTGTTGTAAATGACTGAAATTGTTATTTGAAAGGATATATTATATATGGATAATATAAAGCAAATGCCTGCAATGTTTCCATTAAAAACAAAACATTTTGCCATTTATGAAGGCTTATCAGTTATTAATGTTGGGGATAATATATTTTAAAATTTTGTTGTTACCTAATTATGATAAATGACGATGGCCTCAAAGTTGAAATCACTTTCATCTAGGACTCTAAAATTTATTTTCTCTTGGAATTTTAGCCTCCAGAATTGTTAGAAAGTATGTTTATATTGTTTAAGTAATCAAGTCTGTGCTATTTCATTATGTCAGTCCTAGAAAACTAATGTAAGCTATATATATATAATTAAATATGATAAGGTCAGGTAATTTTTTCCATTAGTTTATAAACATTTACTGAAAGCAACTGTATGTATTTAACAATAATAAATGACAAAATATCGAGATGTCAAAAACATTAAATATTGCATTAATTGCATTTTTTAAATTAATAAAATTTGAGAGGAGACAGTGTGGTGTAGTTATTAAGAACTTAGGCTTTTTACTCAAATGCTTAATTTCCATTCTGACACTTAATTAAGTGACTTTAAAAATTTGCTTATCTTCCCGAATGCTTAAATTCTCTCATCAGTAAACTAGTGCCAACTCCAAAGAGGTTTTTCTGAACACAACAAGAAATACTCATTAAATATTAGATAACCTGGTCACTAAAAACACCAGCACAAACACCACTGTCATCATTTTAATTTCATCATCATAATAACCATTTAGGATTGCCACAAACAGTGAAAGTGGCAGAAAAAAATACAGGGTAGCGTTAGAAGTATACAAAAAGAATACAGGTGAGCTTAGCTTTGAGGATGGACATGGCCTGGATGAGCAGAAAAGAGTGAAAAAGGTATTTGAAGAATGGAGAACAAGGTGAACAAAAGTTTGTAATTGTTGTAACTGCTGTTATTTTTCCCCAGCTAGATTTCTCATGACATATTAGACGGAATGTAGAAGTAGCAAAGTAAAATTTAGACTAGGAACAGAGGTTAAACACCAGGAAAATCATAGATCTTTTATGAAACCTGGTGTGGGCAGTGAAAACTGAGAAAAGGGAAATCTGCAGTCAGTAACTGAGTCAATAGGAAGGAGTTGCTCCGAATGAGTTAGTCTGAAGGGCAGTCCTAGATTACACCTGAGAGTGACTTGACAAAGAAGCAAGGAGAGTAAAAGTATTTAGCATTTGGTTGAAGTGAGACCCCCATTTGAAGGTCTTCCCTGAGTGAAATAATAGCAATTCTGAGCCAGATGCCTGGCAGCAGAAAAGTACACAACATGTTCAGCACCTGCATTTGACTATCTTCATTGGGGTATACAGATTACATGTGGAACAAAAGTGAAAGCAATAAGTAGCATTCACAGATTTAATGAACTACAGCAAGGACAAGAAAGAGAATAATATAGAATTGTGATTTAAACAGCAGCAAGGTCAAGAGAAGTTGGTGGTCTTTTTACTTCTTTGTTGTCTGTTATTTGGGGCAAAGTTATTTAACTGAAGGGAACCTAATGCTTTTTTTATTTATATTTTTTTGGTTACACCATGCTGGACAAAAAGTACCTGAAAAGAGGTTGACAAACAAGAATGATGAGACAGTCACACAATCTATGCATACATGATAGTCCCGTAGATGTGAAGATTGATGTGTGAAGTTTGTTTGAGGCTGGTGAAAGACTTTTATGTAGCAATTGCTAATGCTTTGGGGTTTTCAATGGGAACAGTGGGTGAGGCAAGGGAAAGTAGACAGTCTCCCAACCAGTTTTTAATATGGTATTAAAATGTTTGCTTATTTATTGTTTTAATATGGTTTTCTAAAGGCTGTTGATAGTATTTTGTTACAATGTTACTGTAACAGAGAAGAAAAAACCTGAAATATACATAATTGCCCATTCTCAAGGCTCTGCCTTCCAGGCTTGACCTTTAAATCTATAACACATTTCATTCATATAGAGGTAAAAAGTTGTGGAACAGAGAATAACATTTGTCTTGTTGGAGGTTTACAGGAACATTGTGACCTACATGGGGACAGCTGCAAGAACAAAGGATTCTGGCAACAAGAAGTTTGCAACAACCAGCCACCTCCGCCCCACCCCTTTTCGTATTAATAAAGAAGTCTGAGTTCTAACTTGGGGAAGACGGTTCTTTGGGACACTAGTCCACCATTTTTCAGTCTGCTGGCTTTCTGAATAAAGTCGATATTCCTTGCCCCAAAACTTTGTCTCTCGATTTACTGGCCTGTTGTGAGGGAGCAATACGAGCTTGGGCTTAGTAACATTACTATTCTTCATTTGCTTTATAAGATTCATGAAATTTGTGAGTGACTTATGTTAAATACAGAGGTCAGATTTCTGCATCAATGATAGAATTCTTTTAATAAGGCATATTTTTTAAAATATAAGAATATTTTATCATGAATGATCCTATCTTAGAAAATATATTAATTTTCTTATAGGAATTACATTTGTAATTCTACCTAAGTTTTTTATATTGTAAATGAATATAATTCTATTCAAAATAACAATTTCAATCTACTAATGGAAAATGAACAATTATAGAATGCTGAATAATAAGTTACGAAATCTGGTATAATCATTTGCAAGTAAAGCAGCCAAGTCACTCACTAAGTATTGGTACATGTTGACTCAAGATTCCTTTTGGATAAGTTATTGCAATTAAGTCACATTTTCCATAATATATTGAATCTGTGATGTCTATCAAGTGTTTCCTTTAACATAAGCAAAAAGCTGTTAGAGTTGACAATAAAACATATCACAGTGTTTTTAATGTGAAGAGATATACTTGTTGCCAATATGTTTATAAGTCTTCCAGGAGTGCATGTAGTTTTTTCCTTTTTGGAATCATCATGGAAGGCTATTTGTTATATATAAAAAAACTCATTAACACGCTCATTTTCCAAGATTTCTTGGTAAGACCTTAATGTTGTTTTACAAAAATTGTCTGAATTTATGTCTGTGCAGATATACACATCACAGTTCTACTCACCTTAGTGAAAATGTGCTACCTAGTATAAGTCAATTTCAAGATCAAGTCCTAGACCTAGATTAAAAAGGAAAATGTATATTCTCATCTATATACCAAAAAAAAAATAGAGACTGTAATATAGATAAATATGTGGAATATAAAACCAAGGCTTTGCATATCATCATATAAAGACAAAAGAATATATTTTAAAAGATATTCTCAGGAGAATGCTGTAAACTGAAGTGTTACTACTTAGAGTGCCCTATACTTCAAATGCTATTTGATTTTGCTGTTGTCTTTCTTAGTTTTGAAATAAAATTTAATGAAAGAGAGAAATAATCCAAAGGACAAAATAAATAAAACTACTGGTAGTGAATTTTAATGATAATCTTTATAGAAAAATGTTAGCTCTTAAATAATTGTTTTACTTATTGTACTTGTGACCTTCCTCGCTTCATTCTAAAATACAGTTAAAGAATTTCTATCCATTTTACATGTCTAAGTGAACTATAATTAAATTAGTAATAGGGAGAGGCTGACTATCATGCTAATATATTTACTGTGGGTAATGTTCAAATATCTTCCAAATATGCATTCTTCAAGCAGAGTAAAATAAATACTAACATGCTAACCAAGTGAAAATATTTATTTATAAAAATAACTTTAGCTCTTTTAGATCCAAAAGAGCTTTGTGAAAATAACAACAAAACTTCTTCATGAGGCTGAAGTGGGAGCTGACAAAACTGACACTTGCCTTATGGGATACCTGTTATGACCTATTTCCCTTCAGAGTTGCTATATAGTAGGAGACACAATTTGAACAACAATATACCTAAATTAATTTTTAAATGAGCTATGTAGTTTATAATTTTAACTATGGTGAAAATTCCCACATAAATATAAAACAGTCTTTTATGTTGGTCTTCAGTATCAGAAAAGTAAGACTTACATATCCTCACACATTAACAGTATAATAGTAATCATAATCATAATTACAGACTAATGAGTGTCAGTTATGAGCCAAGCAATATGGTATATATTTTCTTATATATTAAGTCTTTTAATATTCACTGCCTGTAAGTTAAAAATTTATCTCTATTTTTCAGATATGGAAACTCAGGCTCAGAAAGATTTAAAAATTGCCTAATATTATGTAAGCTAGTAAATGAAGAGTTAGGTTTCAAGCCAAACCAAGATCTGTCTGATCCTAAGACTGATTTATTTCTAGTACTCCACAATACTATTTAACTACTTACATTACATTGCACATTTAACTTACAGAAGGTTGGAATCTTTGTATTGTATTCTAAATAGTTGGTACAGATAAAGTACACATTTATTCTAAAGAAAATCTCAGAAAAGATAAATTTGTTGACAGCAGTTTTATAATTTATGAACTAAAAATTCAGAAATTATAATAACTTCTGAAAGCTTCTTAAATCATTTATGATACTAATAAAATGTAAGGATTACAAATTAGTGACCTGGAAATCACATTTTTAACTCAAGATATTTTAAAGTAGGAAGATAAGGGATCTGGGGATTGCTTGACTTAGAAGTCATTTGAGAACTGCGTTAATTACCTGGGCTGACCTACTAACTTCAGCATCTTAGAGTCTTTACTTTTAGAACTTTTTTCAGAAAGACAGGGCTCTTGAAGCTGTGTCATTTATTGTCCTCTAAAAAAAAATCTTATCTATGGATATTTTAAAAAATAAAAACTATGTTCTTCACTACCAGCTTTTAGAGGAGACACATGTAAAAGGGAATATTTCTCTTTGAAAAAATATTTCCAGGTTGAAAATGAAGTGTTTTGATTTCAATTTATATTTTTTAGATTCTTGTACCAAATATTTGATTTGTAGCATAGTTGGAAAACAGGAAATACAAGAAGAAACAAAAGCAGAATAATGAGGGCTTCCCTGGTGGCGCAGTGCTTGAGAGTCCGCCTGCCGATGCAGGAGATGCGGGTTCGTGCCCCGTTTCGGGAAGATCCCACATGCCGCGGAGCGGCTGGGCCCGTGAGCAAAAAAAAAAAAAAAAAAAAAAAAAAAAAAGCAGAATAATGAGTTGTATCTTAATCTAATAGAGTTGGATGGATTTATTGCAATTTGCATATATGTTTTATCTGAATACTTAGGCCACACACAGTGTTCTTGGTTCTTTTTTCAGAGTGATGCTATTCCCAAACCCAAAGTAGAGCTGCTGATGACATAGTGACAGAAGTAGAAATGATGAACTGAAATAATCACTCCCTCTCAGTGATTTAAGAATACTCTATTAAAAGCAGTACAGTACAATCCTCTAAACCCATGTTTGGCATTCTCTGAGAATCACATCACTGTTTTGTTTGCTACTTATATTTTTCTTATTTCTAAACCATTCATAGGATCAAATGAATCTGATCATATGTTTACATCAGATGTTTAAAGTATTCAGGGCCTGTGATTGTATTAATAGAAAAAGAACACAGTGGTATTTTTCAGAGTGCTGTTGTAAAAACAGAATTAAAAGATAAATGTAATTCACACATGGTACATAAGTTCTTGAAAAAACATTATAATAGGTTGCTCAGTTCTCAAAGCTTGATTACATTTGAATGTAAAAAGCAAAATATATTTTTTAGACTGAGTTCAATGTTTCTGGGAAACATTTTTATTTGTTTTTTGTTTTGTCTTTCATAGTACTTGTGAATTTGGCATCTGGATGTCTAGGTAGGGAAATTTGTCAGGATCTAGTCAGTCACTAGGAACTACTGGAGAACAAATGAAATGCAAGTCTCAGAAAGCGAAGAGCCAGCAATACAGGCAGACAGATGAGGATGAAGTGGGCTGAGAATTATGGAAAGACAAGACACAGGATTAAAAGTATGAACTATATTCAGGAGGAACCAATGGAAAAGAAAAAAGTCATAATAAAAACATTATATACCATATCATATTATAAATTATCTTAATTTCAATAATCATTAGAGCAAATGAAACCACCTAAAAACATAATGATGAAATATGGCTGTGTTATTCAAAATATGGGAGTCTTATTTCCCATGATTTAGCCATAAGAAAGTTATTATTTCTGGTTGCCATGTAGGTTATAAATATTCTACTCTACATATACATTTTTTGGAGGTTTTAGTTTTCCATTTTTACTATGCATAAAATAACTCAAGGCCCCTTAGTGGTCACCAGGGAAGTATAGAATGATCTAGCATTTTACTAGTCTTTGGATGGAAAAAAATATCAAAATTAAAGTATCAGAATCTATTATGTTAGGATCGTATATTTAAAAAAAAATATTGCAGTATAGTTGCTTTATAATGTTGTCTTAGTTTCAGGTGTACATCAAGGTGAATCATTATACATATAAATATATCAATTCTTTTTTAGATTATTTTCCCATATATGCCATTACAGAGTACTGAGTAGAGTTCCCTGTGCTATACAGTAGGTCCTTATTAGTAATATATTTTATATATAGTAGTGTGCATATGTCAATCCCAATCTCCCAATTAATATCTCCCCCCCTTACCCCGTGGTAACCATAAGTTTGTTTTTTACATCTGTAGGGATCATACATGTTTTAATATTTCCATAAGAGTGGGAATTTAAATTTTGTCATCCCTCATTTGATTGGGTTAAAAACTAAGCTCAAAGTTTAGTTAATCCTCAAAATGACATCTAATTTTTCTAATATGATTAGTGGTTTTATGCACTTCTGTCTTTCCCCAGATCAGTAAATTATCCCCTTTTTAATTATTTGTAGAAATTAAATTCCCTGAATTTTAATGAAGTAGAAAATAAACTCTTCTATGCTTTTCATTAAATTGCAGGATTGCTTTACATAATTAAACTATTGATGATAAATTCATGGACATATCACCATTTGTTTTTACTAAATGGAATTCTAAATTATCAATATATTCTATATTCACATTAACTATTATAATGGTCCTTTAGAACTTCTTAATTTGGACTTCACTAATTCAAAATTTATAATAATTCAAACAAATGGTAAGACGTAGTGGTGAAGCCTGTGGCAAATCCTCACTCATCATGGAGTTGAGGAGGCAAAGGCATTTTCCGATGATTTTTCTGGGCACCTCAGGGTCTTGGTGCTCTGGCCTGGTGTCAGGCCTGAGCCACTGAGGCTGGAAAGCCGAGTCCAGGACATTTGACCACCAGAGACCTGGTCCCAAGTAATATCAAATGGTGAAGGCTCTCCCAGAGATTTCTGTCTCAATGCTAACACCCAGCCCTACCCAAAGACCAGCAAGCTCCAGTGCTGGAGGCCCCATCTTAAACAACTAGCAAGAAAGGATCACAACCACACCCATTAGCAGAGAGGCTGCCTAAAATCATACTAAGTTCAGAGACACCCCAAAACACACCATCAGAAGCAGCCCTGTCCACCAGAAAGTCAAGATCCAGCCCCAACCACCAGAACACAGGCACCAGTCCCCTCTACCAGGAAGGCTACACAAGTCACTGAACTATCCTTACCCACTGGTGGAAGACACCAAAAAGAATGGGAACTATGAACCTGCAACCTGCAAAAATGAGACCCCAAACACAGTAAGTTAAGCAAAATAAAAATACATAAAAATATGCAACAGATGAAGGATCAAGGTAAAAACCCACCAGACCAAACAAATGAAGAGGAAATAGGCAGTCTACCTGAAAAAGAATTCAGAGTAATGATAGGAAAGACGATATAAATCTTGTAAATAGAATGCAGAAAATACAAGAAACAATTAACAAGGACCTAGAAGAATAAAGAGCAAACAAACAATGATGAAAAACACAATAAATGAAATTAAAAATTCTCTAGAGGGAATCAATAGCAGAATAACTGAGACAGAAGACCGGAAAACTGAGCTGGAATATAAAAGAGTGGAAATAACTATTGCAGAATGGAATAAGGAATAAAGAATGAAAATAATTGAGGACAGTCTCAGAGACCTCTGGGAAAATATTAAACACAACAAAATTCAAATTATAGGGGCCCCAGAAGAAGAAGAGAAAAAGAAATGGTCTGAGAAAATATTAGAAGATATTATAGTTGAAAACTTGCCTAACATGGGAAAGGAAATAGTCAATCAAGTCCAGGAAGTGCAGAGAGTCCCATACAGGATAAATCCAAGCAGAAACACGCCAAGACACATATTAATCAAACCACCAAAAATGAAATACAAAGAAAAAATATTAAAAGCAGCAAGGGAAAAGCAACAAATAACATACAAGGGCTTCCCCATAAGGTTAACAGCTGATCCTTCAGCAGAAACTGCAAGCCAGAAAGGAGTGACACAACATATTTAAAGTGATGAAAGGGGAAAACCTACAACCAAGATTACTATATCCAGCAAGGATCTCATTCAGATTTGACACAAAGTTAAAACCTTTACAGACAAGCAAACGTTAAGAGAATTCAGCACCACCAAACCAGCTTTACAACAAATGCTAAAGTAACTTCTGTAGGCAGGAAACACAAAAGAAGGAAAAGACCTACAAAAACAAACACAAAACAATTAAGAAAATGGTAATAGGAATATACATATCAATAATTACCTTTAATATAAATGGATTAAATACTCCAACCAAAAGACATAGACTGGTTGAATGGATACAAGACTTGTATATACTGTGTCTATAAGAGACCCACTTCAGACCTAGGGACACATACAGACTGAAAGTGAGGGCATGGAAAAAGATATTCCGTGCAAATGGAAAGCAAAAGAAAGCTGGAGTAGCCATTCTCATATCAGACAATATAGACCTCAAAAATAAAGAGTATTACAAGAGACAAAGAAGGACACTACATAATGATCAAGGGATCAATCCAAGAAGAAGATACAACAATTGTAAATATTTATGAACCCAACATAGGAGCACCTCCATACATAAGGCAAATGCTAACAGCCATAAAAGGGCAAATCGACAGTAACACAATTATAGTGCAGGACTTTTTTTAACACCCGATTTTCACCAATGGACAGATCATCCAAAATGAAAATAAATAAGGAAACAGAAGTTTTAAATCACACATTAAGCAAGATGGACTTAATTGATATTTATAGGACATTCCATCCAAAAACAACAGAATACACTTTCTTCCTAAGTGCTCATAGAACATTCTCCAGGATAGATCATATCTTGAGTCACAAATCAAGCCTTGGTAAATTTACGAAAATTGAAACCATATCAAGTATATTTTCCAACCACAACGCTATGAGACTAGATATCAATTACAGGGGAAAAAAAATTTGTAAAAAACACAAACACATGGAGGCTAAACAATACACTACTAAATAACCAAGAGATCACTGAAGAAATCAAAGAGGAAATTAAAAATACCTAGAAACAAATGACAATGAAAACATGATGGCTCAAAACCTATGGAGTGCAGCAAAAGCAGTTCTAAAAGGGAAGTTTATGGCAATAAAATCTTACCTCATGAAACCAGAAAAATCTCAAGTAAATAACCTAACCTTACACTTAATGCAATTAGAGAAAGAAGAACAAAGAAAACCCCAAAGTTAGCAAAAGGAAAGGAATCATAAATATCAGATCAGAAATAAATGAAAAAGAAACGAAGGAAACAGTAGCAAAGATCAATAAAAACTAAAAGCCGTTTACTCGGCCATAAAAAGAAAGAAGTTGAGTTATTTGTAGTGAGCTGGGTGGACCTCGAGCCTGCCATACAGAGTGAAGTAAGTCAGAAAGAGAAAAACAAATACTGTATGCTAACACATATATATGGAATCTAAAAGTGAAAAAATAAATGGTTCTAATGATCCTAGGGACAGGACAGGCATAAAGACGCAGATGTAGAGAATCTGCTTGAGGACATGGGGAGGGGGAAGTGTAAGCTGGGATGAAGCGAGAGTAGCATTGACATATATTCACTACCAAATGTAAAATGGATAGCTAGTGGGAAGCAGCTGCATAGCACAAGGAGATCAGCTCCGTGCTTTTTGACCATTTGTATGGGTGGGATATGTAGGGTGGGAGGGAGATGCAAGAAGAAGGGGATATGGGGATATATATATACATATAGCTGATTCACTTTGTTATACAGCAGAAACTAACACAACATTGTAAAGCAATTTTACTCCAATGAAGATGTTAAAACAAAACAAAAACAAATGGTAGACTGATACTGTTGAAAAGAGTTTACCAAGCCAAATGCAAATATATATCATTTAAAGAGAAGACACATTCTTAAGATATATGAGAAACAATCATTTATTAATACAATCCAAAAATATAACCCCCATATAAACAGAGAAGAACCATTTGGTTTTTGATGTATTCATTACAGATAAATTTTGAATAGATATAGAATTAATAGCCCTAAGAGGGCATATGCATTTAAAACAATTTTATTCCTTTTCCAAACAGAATCTGAATCCCATTTGTATAATACCCTACCAGCTAAGAGTGATTAGGGAATATAAATCAAATTTGAATGAACAGACTTTTCTACAAAGAAGTATTCAGAATGATTCCTCTTTACCTAATGTCAAATGATGAGAAGATGGCACTTTCTCAATTCTTGTGGAAAATAATATGTATAATGCAGATTCATTCAATTCAGCAAGTTTTATTGAGATCCTACTATGTAGAAGTGCTGATTAGTCATGCTGTGTAACACTTCTGAATAGCCTACCACTTTCTTTAGAAGGTCTTTTGGTCTGATTCTCAAGAGACAATATTTACAGCCTAGTGTTGTCCTATGTTTCTACATACATTAAAACAAATATGAAATATGAACCAAAAGGGAATACTATTGCCTTGAAGTAACCATTATCTTATCTCCTCTCCACATGTATTCTGTATGCCTAAAACTTACCATAATTTATTTTCTTCACTGAATTTCAGTTAAACTAACTTTGAATATTGAGAAGAAATTCAAGCGGAACAAGGTTAGATAAAACCTAAGCTTGGAATTGTCACGGCATCTTTGAACAGGTTTTTTCCTAGAAGGTCTGTGCTAATATCTGTAACACTTAGAAATATAAGCAGACTTAGACAAATCTTGATTTTATTATTCTTCCTATTTATAGAAATGTGAGGAGAAGGTATGAGAATTTCAATTCCTTATGTTAAAGCAATCTTTATGTTCTGGAATGAATTCAAGCTACAGTGTCAATATCAATAACAATCATGGCTAACACTGAATAATCAATTTCTATATGACAGGTACTTCTCATAGCTCATGTAAAGTAACTCGTTTCATCCTATCAACAACTCTATTCTTATACTAATTACATTGATAAGGAAATAGGCTATGCAGATTGATAAAGTAAACCGCTGGTGATAAAGCTGCTAAACAACAAAATCAGAATTTGAATCCAGGCAGTCTTTCCTTAAAGAGCCAGAATATTAACTACTAAATAATACCACCTCTCTTTCTAAAGCATCTTGTCTCATTTGTCTCTTTCGTGATTAATTTTGGACATTAAATGCAGACTAATAATGTCTATCCATATATTAAATCTTATCAGGATCTGGTTAATTATAACAGCTGTAATACATCAGAATTTTTCAGGCATCTCAGAAGTTGGAAGTTTCAAATATATATATATTTGAAATAATAGTTGCAGAAACTTAAGAGAAGCAAAACTTCAAAAGCCCCACTGGGTTCTGCTTTGAGAAGTAGGAATGGCTTTCTTGACATAACATAAGTCATTTTTGCCTAAGCCATTTTGTGATCTAAGCCTAGCCACAACAACAATGCTTGCCCTTGAACAGGTCTTAATAATTAATGATCATTTTTTGGGGGGAGGGGTGTGCATACGGCATGCGGGATCTTAGTTTCCTGACCAAGGATTGAACCCGTGCCCCCTGCAGTGGACCGCCAAGGAAGTTCCAGTAACTTATGATCTTAAGGGAACAAAGGAATGCAGGAACAGAGAAAAGGCAGACAATAGTGCAGTGATAAAGCAGTGTCCTAGTGCCTTCTCAAGGGATATACATAATATAACTTGGAGTTCTGCAGGAGCTAAGGCCCCCAACCAGGTGGAGGATGGAATGATGATGTTGACTCTCCTAACTTCAATCAACTAAAGTTTGGACTCTGTAGACCTTTGCCCCAATTCTATGCTGAATTCTCCTCTGCTTAAGTCCCTTCATGAATATGCACGTACCCTTAGCTTAAAACTTCCCCAGTTTTTGCTATTCAGGGAGACACTGCTTTTGGAAAGGCCCCTGGTGCTCTTACTTGCTGCAGGTAATAATAAATACTTCCTTCTCCAGATCTTTGGCTTGGTCATGTCTATTGGCTCAACACCCACCAAGAGGCGAAACCACATTTCAGGTAACATCCTCACAGCCATATTTTAACTCATAGCTGTGAAGAAACTGGTAGTATCTGTACTATATATTGTATCTATACTATATTTGGAGGTAAACTACCCCTTCCACTCTTATATAATTGATTTTTCTAAACACCTTTGAGACACATTTAGGTAATTTTGTTATTGAAGGCTATTTAGTCCCTAGCTAACTGAAATATTTTCTAAAAAGAGTACAAGAGTTTATTCATCCACTTAAACATTTATTGAATGCCTACTCAAAAAGGAAGGGGGCTTCCCTGGTGGCGCAGTGCTTGAGAGTCCGCCTGCCGATGCAGGAGACGCGGGTTCGTGCCCCGTTTCGGGAAGATCCCACATGCCGCGGAGCGGCTGGGCCCGTGAGCCATGGCCACTGAGCCTGCGCGTCCGGAGCCTGTGCTCCGCAAATGGGAGAGGCCACAACAGTGAGAGGCCCGCATAACGCAAGAAAAAAAAAAAAAAAAGGAAGGAATACATGGAGGGCCTTCTCCATTCATGGCTTCATGAGAAATTAATATACAATGTGAAAAAACAGCATTTTCAATAAATGATGCTGAGAAAACTGGACAGTGCCACGTGAAAGAATCAAACTGGAATACTTTCTCACACTGTATACAAAAGTAAACTAAAAATTATTAAAGGCTTAAATGTAACACCTGAAACCATAAAACTCCTAGAAGAAAAGAGCCAGTATGTTCTTTGACATTGGTCTTTGCATTATTATTTTTTGTATCTATCTCCTCAAACAGTGGAAATAAAAGCAAAAATAAACAAATGAGACTACATCAAACTAAAGTTTTTGCATAGTGGCAGAAACTATCAAGAAGACAAAAAGGCAGCTTACTGAATGGGAGAAAATATTTGTAAACAATATATCCATAAGGGGTTACTATCCAAAATATACAAAGATTTCATACAACTCAGCACTAAAAGAAATCAACACAATTAAAAAATGGGCAGAGAACCTCAACAGACCTTTTTCCAAAGAACACATACATATGGCAAACAGACACATGAAAAGATGATTCACATCACTAATCATCAGGGAGATGTAAATCAAAATCACAATGAGATACCACCTCAGACTTGTAAGAATGGCTATTAACAAAAAACAAGAAATAACAATTGTTGGTGAGGATGTAATATAATATTTTAAATCAAACTTCAATTAAAAAAAAAAATCACCCACAAAGTAAAGGCTAGGACAATGGCTTCATTTGTAGATTGTAACACACATTTTAAGAAGAATTAACATTAATCCTTCTCAAACTCTTCAAAAAATTATAAAAGGGGGTGGCAATTTACAACTGTTTTATGAGGCCAGCATTTCTGTATTAATAAGGAAAAGTTATCACAAAAAAAACAGAAAAACATCTGTCATGAATATAGATATAAACATCATCAACAAAATACTAGCAAACTAAACCCCACAGCATTTTTAAAAGGATTATATCCAATGATCAAGTGGGATTTATCCCAGGAAGCTTGAGACAACAATCAAATGTCAATCAATATAATAAAGCATATTAGTAGAATGAAGGGAAAAAATACATGACAATCTCAATTGATACAGAAAAAAACACTGAACAAAAGCCAAAAAATTTTCTTGATTAAAATAAGACAGTAAGAGTTGAAGGGACCTTCATCAACCTGATAAAGGACATTTATGAAAACCTGACGGCTAACATAATACTTAAAGCTGAAATAAACCACAGTGGGTTACCACCTCATAGTCATTAGAATGACTATTAAAAAAAACAAACGAACAAACACAATCAGAAAATAACAAATATTGGTGAGGATGTGGAGAATTGGAACACCCATACATAGTATGTAAAATGACACCACTGGGGATAACTGTATGACATTTCCTCAAAAATCAAAACAAAGAAGTACTGTATATTTCAGCAACTCCAATTCTGGGTATATACCCAAAGAATTGAAAGCAGAAACTGAAGGAAATATTTGTTCAACAATGTTCACAGCAGATTTATTCCACAGTCAAAGGGTGGGAAGAACCCAAATATCCATCAACTGATGAATGCATAAAGAAAATGTGATATATATGTATAGTAGAATATTATTCAGCCTTAGAAAGATTGAAATTCTGATATATGCTGCAACATGGATGAATCTTGAAGATATTATGCTAATGAAATAAGCCAGAATAAAGGATGAATATTGTGTGGTTCCACTTATACTATGTGCCTAGAATAGTTAAATTCATAGACATGGAATATAGGATAGTGGTTATCAGGGGCTGAGGGAGTTATTTTCAGTGGGTACAGACTTTCATTTTGGGATTAAGAAAATGTTCTTGAGATGGACAGAAGTAATGATATGAGTGTTCTAAATGCTTCTGAAACATACAGTTGAAAATTGTTAAAATGATAAATTTTGTTATGTATATTTTATCATAATGATAAAAAAGAAGTATTGCTGAAAGAAATTAAAACAGATAAAAATAAATGGAAATATATCCTGTGTTCAGGGATTAGAAAACAATGTTTATATGATGGCAATACTTATCAAAGCAATCTACAGATTCAATGCAATCCCAATCAAAATTGATATTCAAATCAGTATGTAATAACAAGGGGCACTGCATAGCCAAAATAATCCTGTAAAAGAATGAAGTTCAAGTACTCATACATCCTGATTTCAAATCTTAGTACAAATCTACAGTAATCATGAGAGTGTGGAACTCCCATAAGGAGAGACTTATAGACCAATAGAATAGAACTGAGAGTACCATTTATCTTTGGTCAATTGACTTTGGACAAAAGTGTCAAGACCATTTAAAGGGGGGAGAATATTCTCTTCAACAAATGGTACAGACAAAACTGGATGGCCACATGTGAAAGAATGAATTTGGACCCTTACTTCAAACCACATGAAAAAAAAAACAAACCAAAATGAATCAAAGATCTTAATGTAAGAGCTAAAACTATTGAAAAAAATGGGGTATATCTTTATTACCTCAGATTTCAAAATGGTTTCTTAGATATGACACAAAAAGTAGAGGCAAAAAAAAGAAATTAATACATTGGACTTCACCAAAGTTAAAATATTCTGTTCCAGAGGATATGATCAAGAAAGTAAAATGAAAACCAACAAAATGAGAAAAAACATTTTCAAACCATGTACTTGATACAGAACTTGTATGTATAACATATACAACTAAACACCAAAAGACAAACAACCCAGCTAATACGTGAGCAAAGGATTTGAATAGACGGTTCTCCGATGGAGATATACAAATGGCCAACAAAAACAAGAAAATATGCTAAACATCATTAGCAATTAGGGAAATGCTGATCAACACCATGAGATACCATTTCATACCCTTTTGGATTTTGTAAACCAGGTGTGGGAAGGCAGAGTGTGGCACCCTGTCTATAATGATAATATGTATGTTCCAATTTTGTGTTTAAGTTAGTTAGAAAATTGGGATTCATTGACAGTTTTCTAAAAGGGCAGTACCATAATCAGAATTCAATAATCTTATTATTAGGGAAAAGTTATCTAGAAATTCATGTAAACGCTTACAACATAATTTACTTTTAATTTGTATCAAATCTCATGGCACATACTTTATAACTTTAGAACTAATCTCTCTTGGAAATGTATTCTATTTTTCATGTATTATACTTCTGTGAGTTTTAGGGGTTAAATTTTAGTTTATGAGTAAATCTGTAATCAACTATTTGTGCATTTAATAGTTTTATAATCAGGAAATCATTTTATTAAATTCGTAAAGGATCCCTTTTTAAACTATTTTTACCTTGCTACACAATAAAAAATGCCCTTTCAAACTCCTCTTTAGGTGATTTAAGCACAATGATTAACATTCTTCTACCACTAGTCAAAACTCAAAGGATAAACTTTGATTAAAAATCTTCTAACAAAAGCCCAGGACCAGAAGTCTTCACAGGTGAAATCTATCAAACATTTAGAGAAGAGCTAACACCTATCTTCCTCAAACTCCTCCAAAATATAGCAGAGGGAGGAACACTCCCAAACTCATTCTATGAAGCCACAATAACCCTGATACCAAAACCAAAGATGTCACAAAAATAAAATTACAGGCTAATATCACTAATGAACATAGATGTAAAAATACTCAACCAAATACTAGCAAACGAAATTCAACAGCACATTAAAAAGATCATACATCATGATCAAGTGGGGTTTATTCCTGGAATTCAAGGATTCTTCAATATATGCAAATCAGTCAATGTGATACACCATATTAAAATACTGAAGTATAAAAACCATATGATCATCTCAGTAGATGCAGAAAAAGCTTTTGACAAAATTCAATACACATGTATGATAAAAACTCTCCAGAAAGTGCACACAGAGGGAACCTACCTCAACATTATAAAGGCCATATATGACAAACCCACGGTCAATGTTCATTCTCAATGGTGAAAAGCTGAAAGCAGTTCCTCTAAGATCAGGAAAAAGACAAGGGTGTCCAATCTCACCACTATTATTCAATATGATTTTGGAATTTTTAGCCACAGCAATCAGAGAAGAAAAAGAAATAAAAGGAATCCAAACTGGAAAAGAAGTAGTAAAACTGTACCTGTTTGCAGATGACATGATACTAAACATAGAAAACCCTAAAGGTGCAACAAGAAAACGGCCAGAGCTAATCAATGCATTTGGTAAAGTTGCAGGATACAAAATTAATTCAGAGAAATCTTTTGCACTAACAATGAAATATCAGAAAGATAAATTAAGGGAACACTCCCATTTACCACTGCAACAAAAATAATAAAATACCTAGGACTAAACCTACCTAAGGAGACAAAAGTCCTGTATGCAGAAAAGTATAAGACACTGAGCAAAGAAATCAAAGACAATAAAAACAGATGGAAAGATATACCATGTTCTTGGATTGGAAGAATCAACATTGTGAAAATGACTATACTACCCAAAGCAATCTACAGATTCAATGCAATGCTTATAAAATTGCCATGGACATTTTTCACAGAACTCAAACAAAATAATTTTACAATTTGTATGGAAACACAAAAGACCCTGAATAGCCAAAGCAATCTTGAGAAAGAAAAACAGAGCTGAAGGAATCAGAATCCCTGACTTCAGACTATACTACAAAGCTACAGTAATCAAGGCAGTATGATACTGGCCCAAAGACAGAAATATAGATCAAGGGAAGAAGATACAAAGCCTAGAGATAAACCCACGTACATATGGTCACCTTATCTTTGACAAAGGAGGCAAGAATATACAATGGAGAAAAGACAGCCTCTTCAATAAGTGGTGCTGGGAAAACTGGACAGCTACATGTAAAAGAATGAAATTAGAACACTTCCTAACACCATACACAAAATAAACCAGAAAGGATTAAAGACCTAAATATAAGACCAGACACTATAAAACTCTTAGAGGAAAACATAGGCAGAACACTCTATGACATAAATCACAGCAAGATCCTTTTGGACCAACCTCCTGGAGAAATGGAAATAAAAACAAAAATAAACAAACGGGACCTAATGAAACTTAAGACTTTTGCACAGCAAAGGAAACCATAAAGATGAAAACACAGCCTTCAGAATGGGAGAAAATATTTGCAAATGAAGCAACAGACAAAGGATTAATCTCCAAAATATACAAGCAGCTCATGCAGCTCAATATCAGAAAAACAAACAACTCAATCTAAAAATGGGCAGAAGACCTAAATAGACATTTCTCCAAAGAAGACATACAGATGGCCAACAAACACATGAAAAGATGCTCAACATCACTAAACATTAGAGAAATGCAAATGAAAACCACAATGAGATATCACCTCACACTGGTCAGATGGCCATCATCAAAAAAATCTAGAAAAAATAAATGCTGGAGAGGCTTGGAGAAAAGCGAACCCTCCTGCTCTGTTGGTGGGAATGTAAATCAATACAGCCACTATGGAGAACAGTATGGAGGTTCCTTAAAAAACTAAAAATAGCAAATAGAACTACCATATGACTCAGCAATCCCACTACTGGGCATAATCCCTGAGAAAACCATAATTCAAAAAGAGTCATGTACCAAAGTATGCATGTACCAAAATGTTCATTGCAGCAATATTTACAAAAGCCAGTACATAGAAGTAACCTAAATGTCCATGGACAGATGAATGGATAAAGAAGATGTGACTCATATATACAATGTAGTATTGCTCAGCCATAAAAAGAAATGAAATTGAGTTATTTGTAATGAGGTTGATGGACCTAGAATCTGTGATACAGGGTGAAGTAAATCAGAAAGAGAAAAGCAAATACTGTATGCTAATGCACATATATGGAATCTAAAACAACAGTACTGATGAAACTAGTCGCAGGGCAGGAATAAAGACATAGACATAGAGAATTGACTTGAGGACACGGTGGGGGGGCAGGGGAAGCTGGGATGAAGTAGAGAGTAGCATTGACATGTATACACTACCAAATGTAAAGTGGGTCCTAGTGGGAAGCATCTGCATAGCACAGGGAGATCAGCTCAAGGTTTTGTGATGACCTAGAGGGGTGAGATAAGGAGGGTGGGAGGGAGGCTGAAGAGGGAGGGGATATGGGGATATATGTATACATACATCTGATTCACTTTTTTGTACAGCAGAAATTAACACAACACTGTAAAGCAATTATACTCCTATAAAGATATTAAACAAAAACCTCATGGTGACAGGTCATAAATATTCTCCAATTTATGTATTCAGTAAATAGACAATCTGATCTATTTCATAGTTTCATAAATTTTGGTACTGGCCAAATAATTTAACATTATGGAGAAATATTTGGTCTCAGTCTTGTGAAAAATGTGGTGGTTCACAGATTTGATTTCGGCAAGAAATCACTGCATGAAATAAAATCATGAAAGTAATACAAAATATTTCTAATTTTAACAATGCTTAAGTGCTTCAGAAATATGGTTTTCTTTAGTTTTTTTTTACAGCACATATATTTTTTATCTTCATCCTTTAATTTTACTTTCTTATTACAGCTTAGCCATTCTTTGCAAAATATTGGTGGTTGTTATTTATTTTCTCAAATAAATCAACCTTTACAGAAGTATTTTCTTATGAGTGTCTTTACCCCCATTAGAGTTGTTGATTTATGTTTGTTTATGTCTGTGTGATGTGTTGATTATTTTAATGAAGCTATCTTTCCACACTGACTATTATATGTTTCCTAGAATTCAAAAACAGATATGCCAAAATAACTCCATGAAAGATACTGTAGAAAATGTGACACTTTGCTTGGAGAAGGGTCAGGTAAATGTACGAACTAAGGAAGAAACACTTGCTGTAACTGCAGCAGAAAATAACAGCTAAGCAGTAAGTTGAATTTCTATTTGTATTTCTATTTCCAAGATAACAGTTTTAAAGTGAAGATCTGTGGTTCTTGGTAAACAAAAGTGTATTTGAATTAACCCTTTTTGCATTTCATACCTGAGACCCAGGTTCTGCAAAAGCTTTCACAGACACACATTTCTAAATAAGGCATAAAATATTATGCAAAGCTACTGGAAACTAAAGCACATACAGGGATAAAATTCACAAATTGTCTACTTGTTCTTTGCCTCCTCAGGTATAAATTACACTTTGATCATTAGTTTACACATGTAGTCACTCATTTCACAAAATAAGTATCTATATTGAAGGCTCTATGCAAAGTGTTTGGTGGCTATCTCTCTCTCTCTACAAGGAAATTGTTGCTTTTCATTGAGCCAATACACAGGCACATGTATACTTACAAAGAGACATGAGAAAATATAAGTTTAATATTTCTACATCAAAAGTTCTGTACTTATCATTTATATTCAACTTTTCCCAGAAAGGATTGTGGTGCCTAGAAACATTAAAATATATACTAAAGAACCATTGCAGTCAGATGTAAATTATAAAAGATAGCTTTCAAAACAAGCAAAAAACTGAAACTAACAGCAAATTACCAAGCATCTAGTGTAAATTATTTATTATAGTTGAGCAGTAAAGTTTTTTTCTGTGTTTGTTGTAAGCCAAATCAAAAGGAAGCCATGTTCTGTCATATAAATTTTTGAAAAACAGAAGCATTCAAGTTAATTGGGAGAAACAGGCTTCTTTTTCTTGACATAAAGCTAAAAAGAAACCTTTTTTTTTTGACATTAAATAATGAACATTTTGTTACTCAAAGACACCGAAAGATTTCACAAGCCAAGTTTCCTCTTAATGCCTTTCTGTAAAAACTGAAGGCATTACATTATAAATTTGAAAAGTTGGGTTTACCCAAACTTTGGGTTTGTTTTACCATATCATAACATTCATGACTGTTGCTTTTGGATGAGTTAACATAATATAGAGCATTTGCAAAATCTGATGAATGGAAAGTTAGCATGTGGCCTTGTCCAATGGTTCTCAAACACCAATCAGATGTATTCAGTAGAGCTGTTACATCAGTATCACTTGGTGACTTTTAGGTCACACAATATAGGTCCTTGAGGCATGCCTCCCACAGATTCTGATTCAGTATGCCTGGGGCAAAGCCCAGGTATCCTCCTTTTCAAAATGGTACTTAGGTGATTTTGATACTTTATATTGTCTCTCTCAAATATCACTGGTTTCAATTGAACATGTAAAGTACTGGAAGATAATTAATTAAAAATTGAATTCCCTGATAAAATACAATTCAACAAATATTCACAAATATTCAACAAATATTCCCTGATAAAGTACAATTCAACAAATATTCAAATATTCACCTTCTATGTACCAAGCACTCGGATACCTAGGTGAGCAAGATAGAATTTCAGCTCTTGTAGAACTGGTATTCTGGAGTGAGGGAGGTTATCAATGAATAAGATAATTTCAACAGTGAGTAGTGTTATGAATAAAATAGAACAAGGCAATGTAAGATAGACAGTTAATGAAAATATGGGAATTGATTAGTTGATGGAGGGAAGATAAGTACCTAAAGTACTAATAGTGTTTACTGTTGATTAAATTATAAAGACCAGTATTGGATTTAATTTCTGTAGTGAAGACTGAAAGACTGATATTTTATTTTTGTTTACTGTGAGACCAATCATAATCTGTATAGAAATGGACTGCATAAACACCTGCAGGTTTTGTAAAAATTTGGGCTCAATAAAAATCCTTCAATATACCTGATAATTTTAATACATCCTTGGTTGAGACCCCAGAGTACTAAGTCATAAAAATATTTTGGGTCTAAATATTGTAAAGTTCTAAAAGAATCTCAATATGTCTCCATATTCATGGAAATAACATGGTAAGCTAACAACCTCAAGTGACTGAATGATTTGAGCAACTAGATAGGGGTCATTTAATATTATCTATTAAAGTACTGAAGAATGTACTCTAAATGCAACAATATCATTAAAAAATAGTTAATGTAAGCTGCTATTTGTGACAACAGATAACTAACAGATTAATATGATTCTTAAAGTCGAGCCTAATTCACAAGTAAAAAACTCATTATCATCATGGACGTTAATACTTAACTCTTACTTGTGTATATATCCAGTTCATTGAATACAATTAGAATTTTTATGATATATTAAAACAACTCCTTAAAAGAGAAATATTTTTGGTCCAACTAATAACCTAAGCCATAATGATTCTATAAGTCTTATTTTATTGTATAGACTTTTAAGAACTAGTAATACTCATGTATACGGAAAATATACAATTGGTCCATGAATAAATCTAGACTATAGAATCCAAGGCCAACAAGAGTTCGAATCATGCTTTAAAAAATCGAATGCTGTTATTAATAAGTTTTCCATGTAAAATAAAACATCAGAGATGGCTAAACTAATAGTTGTTTTCCAAATACATATTATATTAAGAGATCCAATTTCTTAAGAAGAAAACAGGCAATAAGGTTTTCCTAAAAATCTGTATTGAATTATAATTCACATACCATAAAAGTCACCTATTTAAAGTGTGCATGTAGTTCAGTGTGCACATGTAGACTTACTTCAACCCATTTTTGGAGTAAGGCATAACTAATAAATTCATAAATAAATAAATTTACATTTGTGGCAAGCACAAAAATAAGATTGGATAATTAATCTGTGTGTGTGTGTTTGTAAAGTGGTTGGCATCAGCTTGAGAGGTTGCATGGCTCAGGCAGAGAATACTGTATTTAAAGTCAGAAGAATTCAGTGAGAATATCAGACCTGTCATTTGTTATTAACTCATTAACTTAAAAGGGGTAACAATCACAACCTACTTCACAGTGTTGAGATCAAATGAAATAAATGTGTGCCACGGTTCTGTAAACTGTAAAGCACTCCCATGCATGGAGAAACAATTATCAGTTGAAATTATTTATAATCTAGAATGTTATGTCAGGACCAACAAAATGTGATATAAAAGGAATTAATATAAAGCCTTAGGTTTAGGTCCAAAATATATGAAAGAAGAGAATTGGCTTGCCATTAGCAGCTCAGAGTTAAAAAGCCCTACTGGATTAGTTGACCACATCACATTATAAACCAATAGAGTGTAATATACCTGAAAAAATAGGCCAATATACTCTTTGGATACTTTACTACAGAGGTTTCCTGATACAGGGGTGGGTGGGGTCAGGGTACAGGTGATAGCAGACTTATCGGACTCATTGGTCAGATTACATGTGCAGTTTTAGGTCTAATTATAGTTACCATCCTCTAAATGAGGTATATTGAAATTGAAGTATATCCAGAAGAGAATATCTAAGATAGTCAGGACCCTGGAAAAATAGGTGATATGAAGGGGAACAGTTGAAGAAAGTAAGATACATATATTATGTTCTGTAGGTGCAGAAAAGGAAGAGATCATCGTGGCTGGAGTGGTCAGGGAAAGCTTTAGGTGACGGGTAGAATCTAATTTGGTATGAAAATGGAATTTGAAAAAGAAGTGTGTACTGGTGAGAGCTAATTATATAGTCATCAAATCTTGGATTTCACTTCTATTAAACTGAATTTGAAGGACTGAAAAACAAATACAAAGCTGAGTCAATATAAGCTATTGAAAACACTTGCTCCAGCAATAGGGAAAAGGAGAAATTTCTTCCTAGACAAGTTCATGGGTTAAAATGTTTGTACGCAAATTTAGAAAACAATGTCTCAACACAGAAACATTCATTAATAAAGGTGGAAAGTGATATGCCATAATGATAATCATCAGAGTCTGCCCTTTAAGTGAGATTACTACAATTCTGTGATATTACAAAGTAACTGGAATCTTTTGTTTTCATAGAAACAATGACAGCTGAGAGCTAACCTTTATGATGAGGTTGGTGATCACTCTCACACTTTATCCCTGATGGCAAAAGGAGAGATTGTATAGTGTTACTTGCTGGAGTTTTGGGTATTTGAGGTAAAAATTGGAAACTGAAATAAAATGTTTGTGTATCTGTATTTTAAATTAATAATAATAAAGGAGAAGAAAAAAAAAGTTCATGTCAGGTAAGAGAGTTTTAAAAACAAAATAAACAACCTTAAACAGTTTACTTTAAATAAAATATTATTTAAAATAAACTATAATTGATTATTTATAGGAAATCTATTCCATTATAAAATTATTTTCTTAGATGTATTTCTAAAGTAACCTAAACCGTGGTGCTTGTTAAATGGTTATCATCTGTCATGAAATCATTAGAGTTGTAATAATTTTATATAGTCCTCTACTAGTTAACATATATAACATATATATAACATTTATCAACTGCATGGGAGTAACATTCAGGACCTCTTGAGTAAATAATTAAATATTTCCTACGTAGTCTTTCTCTCTCTCTCTCACTCTCTTTGTGTGTGTGTGTGTGTGTGTGTGTATATATATATACAAAATGTTCACCAAATATGTAGATACCAATTAGTTCAACACTACAGTTTGAAATGAAAGCTCATATATTTAACAATACATTTTCATTAAAATAACAAAACAGTAAATGTAGTTCATGAGAAAAAAATAAAAACTGGCCTTTAAGTATGATATTGATTGAATCCTCATGTGAAATGAAAAGCTTTTTAAATGTCATCTTCTTAATTAGTGCACACTTTCAATAGTGTTATAAAGTTATACACTAGGGACTTTCAGCTATACTGCATTAGATTACTACAGGTAGGTGTATGCTAAAATGCTAAAATGTACAGGGTATGCTAAAACATTAAGTAAATTTACCATTCCTTTTTTCAGCTTTATTGAAGTATAATGGATAAATAATATTGTAAGATATTAAAGTACACATACGATGATTTGAAATACTTATACATTGTGAAAGGATTCACCCCCTCTAGTTGATTAGCACAACCATCACTTCAAATTTAATTGATTAATTAACTTTTCGTGAGAACATTTAAGTTCTACTATCTTGGCAAATTTCAATTATACAGTATGGTGGTATCAACTATAGTCACCACATTAAATTATATCCTTAGACCGTATTTATCTTATAGTTGAAAATTTGTATGCTTTTACCAACCTCTCCCTATTTCCTCCATGCCCCAGCCTCTGTCAACCACTTTTATATTCTGTCTCTATTCCTTTTTCAAAAAATTTACACTCAACAACTCCAGCTATTTTTGAATAATAGAGTTATACCTTGCTTCATTGTACAACTTCCTTCATCATTCTAGCTTATATCTTTATATTTTATTCTTTTTTGCACCTTTTCCTCCAGCTATATTGAGATATAATTGATATGTAACATTGTGAGAGTTTAAGGTGTACAACATGATGGTGTGATATTCATATATCATATATATTGCAAAATGATTACCACAGTAAGGTTAGTTACCACCTCTATCACCTCAGGTAATTTTCACTTATTTTTTGTGATGAGACCATTTACGTTTTACTCTCTTAGCAACTTTTAGGTATATAATACAATATTGTTAAGTGTAGTCACCACGCTGTACATTAGATTCCCCAGAACTTATTCATCTTATAACTGGAAATTTGTACGCTTTGACCAACATCTCCCTATTTCCACCACTCCTCAGCCCCTGGCAACCACCTATCCACTCTCTGTTTCTATGAATTTAGCTTTTTTAGATTCTGCATATAAGTGAGAACATACAGTATTTTTTGTTCCCTGCCTGACTTATTTCACTTAGCACAATACCGTCAAGGTTCATTGCTGTTTCAAATGGCAGATTTCTTTCTTTTTTCATGGTTGTATAATATTCCATTGTGTATGTTTATGTATATACATATATAGATTTAGACAGTGTATAAAACTATGTATATGTATACACATGCACACACACATATATACATGAATACATATCACATTTTCTTTATTCATTCATCCCTCAATGGACACTTAGGTTATTTCCATGCCTTGGCTTATGTGACTAACACTGCTATGAACATAGGAGTGCAGATACGTCTTCAAGATACAGATTTCATTTCCTTAGTATATATATCTAGAAGAGGAATTGCTAGATCACATGGTAGTTCTATTTTTAATTTTTTGAGGAAACTCGAAACTGAGTTCTATAGCAGAGGCACCATTTTACATTCCTACCAAGAGTGTACAAGTGTTCCCTTTTCTCAACATCTTCACCAACACTTGATATTTCTTGTATTTTTTTTTTTTTTTGGCGGTACGTGGGCCTCTCACTGTTGTGGCCTCTCCCGTTGCGGAGCACAGGCTCCGGACGCGCAGGCTCAGCGGCCATGGCTCACAGGGCCCAGCCGCTCCGCGGCACGCGGGATCCTCCCGGACCGGGGCACGAACCCGTGTCCCCTGCATCGGCAGGCGGATTCTCAACCACTGCGCCACCAGGGAAGCCCTTCTTGTATTTTTTAATAAAAGTCCATTCCAACAGGTGTGAGGTGATATCTCCTAGTGATTTTGATCTGCATTTCCCTGATGATTAGTGATGTTGAGAAACTTTTCATGAACCTGTTGGCCATTTGTAAGTGTTCTTGGAAAAAGGTCTATTCAATTCCTCTGCCCATTTTTTAATCTAATAAAAATAATATTTTACTATTTAGTTCTTTATATATTTTGGATATAAATTTCTTGTCAGATAAATGGTTTGCAAACATTTTTTGCCATTCTGTAGGTTGATTTTTATTTAATTTTATTTTTCAGTTTTAATTCTTTTAAACATACAGTAGAATTTACTGTGTTTTTCCAGATTTCATTGCTTTCCTTTTTTTCTTTTATTTATTTATTTATTATTTTTTAATTTTTTACTTTTAACAACTTTATTGGAGTATAATTGCTTTACAATGGTGTGTTAGTTTCAGCTTTATAACAAAGTGAATCAGTTATACATATACATATGTTTCCATAACTCTTCCCTCCTGTGTCTCCCTCCCTCCCACCCTCAATATCCCACCCCTCTAGGTGGTCAAAAAGCACTGAGCTGATCTCCCTGTGCTATGCGGCTCCTTCCCACTAGCGATCTATTTTACATTTGGTAGTGTATATATGTCCATGCCACTCTCTCACTTTGTCACAGCTTACCCTTCCCCCTCCACATATCCTCAAGTCCATTCTCTCGTAGGTCTGTGTCTTTATTCCCATCTTGCCCCTAGGTTCTTCATGACCATTTTTTTTTTTTGATTCCATATATATGTGTTAGCATACGGTATTTGTTTTTCTTTTTCTGACTTTCTTCACTCTGTATGACAGACTCTAAGTCCATCACCTCACTACAAATAACGCAAATTTGTTTCTTTTTATGGCTGATAAATATTCCATTGTATATATGTTCCACATCTTTATCCATTCATCTGTTGATGGACACTTACGTTTCTTCCATGTCCTGGCTATTGTAAATAGAGCTGCAATGAACATTTTAGTACATGATTCTTTTTGAATTATGGTTGTCTCAGGGTATATGTCCAGTAGTGAGGTTGCTGGGTCATATGGTAGTTATGTTTGTAGTTTTTAAGGAACCTCCATACTGTTCTCCATAGTGGCTGTATCAATTTACATTTCAGCCAACAGTGTAAGAGGGTTCCCTTTTCTCCACACCCTCTCCAGCATTTACTGTTTGTAGATTTTTTCATTATGGCCATTCTGAATGGTGTGAGATGATATCTCATTGTAGTTTTGATTTGCATTTCTCTAATGCTTAATGATGTTGAGCATTCTTTCATGTGTTTGTTGGAAATCTGTATATCTTCTTTAGAGAAATATTTATTTAGGTCTTCAGCCCACTTTTGGATTGGGTTGTTTGTTATTTTGATATTGTGCTGCATGACCTGCTTGTAAATTTTGGAGATTAAACCTTTGTCAGTTGCTTCATGTGCAAATATTTAATCCCATTCTGAGGGTTGTCTTTCATCTTCTTTATGGTTTCCTTTGCTGTTCAAAAGCTTTTAAGTTTCATTAGGTCCCATTTGTTTATTTTTGTTTTTATTTCCATTTCTCTAGGAGATGGGTCAAACAGAATCTTGCTGTGTTTTATGTCATAGAGTGTTCTGCCTATGTTTTCCTCTAAAATATTGATAGTGTCTGGCCTTATATTTAGGTCTTTAATCCATTTTGAGTTTATTTTTGTGTTTGGTGTTAGGGAGTTTTCTAATTTCATACTTTTACATGTAGCTGTCCAGTTTTCCACGCACTACTTATTGAAGAGTCTGTCTTTTTTTCCACTGTATATTCTTGCCTCCTTTATCAAATATAAGGTGACCATATGTGCGTGAGTTTATCTCTGGACTTTCTATCCTATTCCATTGATATATATTTCTGTTTTTGTGCCAATACCATACTGTCTTGATTACTATCACTTTGCGGTATAGCCTGAAATCAAGGAGGCTGATTCCTCCAGCTCCATTTTTCTTTCTCAAGATTATGCTGGCTATTAGTGGTCTTTTGTGTTTCCATACAAATTGTGAAATTTTGTTCTAGTTCTGTGAAAAATGCCAGTGGTAGTTTGATAGGGATTGCATTGACTCTGTAGATTGCTTTGGGTAGTAGACTCACTTTCACAATGTTGATTCTTCCAATCCAAGAACATGGTATATCTCTACATTTTTTGTATCATCCTTAATTTCTTTCATCAGTGTTTTATAATTTTTTGCATACAGGTCTTTTGTCTCCTTAGGTAGGTTTATTCCCAGATATTTTATTATTTTTGTTGCAATGTAAATGGGAGTGTTTTCTTAATTCCATTTTCAGATTTTTCATCATTAGTATATAGGAATGCTAGAGATTTCTGTGCAATAATATTGTATCCTGCTACTTTACCAAATTAATTGTTTAGATGTAGTAGTTTCCTGGTAGCATCTTTAGGATTCTCTATGTATAGTATCATGTCATCTGCAAACAGTGGCAGCTTTACTTCTTCTTTTCTGATTTAGATTTATTTTATTTCTTTTCCTTCTCTAACTGCAGTGGCTAAAAGTTGCAAATCTATGTTGAATAATAGTGGTGAGAGTTTGCAACCTTGCCTTTTTCCTGATCTTAGCGGAAATCGTTTCCATTTTTCACTGTTGAGGACGATGTTGGCTGTGGGTTTATCATTATATGGCCTTGATTATGTTGAGGAAAGTTCCCTCTATGCCTACTTTCTGCAGGGTTTTTATCATAAATCTGTGTTGAATTTTGTCAAATGGCTTCTCTGCATCTATTGAGATGATTATTTGTTTTTTCTTCTTCAATCTGTTAAAATGGTGTATCACATTGATTGATTTGCATATATGGAATAATCTTGCATACCTGGGATAAACCCCACGTGATCATGGTGTGTGATCCTTTTCATGTGCTATTGGATTCTGTTTGCTTGTAGTTTGTTGAGGGTTTTTTGCATCTATGTTCATCAGTGGTATTGGCCTCCAGTTTTCTTTCTTTGTGATATCCTTTTCTGGTTTTGGTATCAGGGTGATGGTGCCCTCATAGAATGAATTTGGCAGTGTTCCTCCCTCTGCTATATTTTTGAAGATTATGAGAAGAATAGGCTTTAGCTCTTCTCCAAATGTTTGATAGAATTTGCCTCTGAAGCCATCTGGTCCTGGGCTTTTGTTTGTTGGAAAATTTTTAACCACAGTTTCAATTTCAGTGCTTGTGATTGGTGTGTTCATATTTTCTGTTTCTTCCTGGTTCACTCTTGGAAGGTTGTGCATTTCTAAGAATTTGTCCATTTCTTCTCGGTTGTCCATTGTATTGGCCTAGAGTTGCTTCTAGTAATCTCTCATGATCCTTTGTATTTATGCAGTGTCAGTTGTTACTTCTCCTTTTTCATTTCTACTTCTATTGATTTGAGTCTTCTCCCTTTTTTTCTTGATGAGTATGGCTAATGGTTTATCAATTCTGTTTATCTTCTCAAAGAACCAGCTGTTAGTCTTATTGATCTTTGCTATTGTTTCCTTCATTTCTTTTTCATTTATTTCTGATCTGCTCTTTATGATTTATTTCCTTCTGCTAACTTTGAGGATTTTTCTTCTTCTTTCTCTAATTGCTTTAGGTTTAAGTTTGGGTTGTTTTTTTTGGGATGTTTCTTGTTTCTCAAGGTAGTATTGTACTACTACAATCTTCCCTTTTAGAACTGATTTTGGTGCATCCCATAAGTTTTCAGTTGTCGTGTTTTCATTGCCATTTGTTTCTAGGTTTTTCTTGATTTCCCCTTTGATTTCTTTAGTGATCTCTTGGTTAGTTTGTAATGTATTTTTTGGCCTCCATGTGTTTGTATTTTTACAGACTTTTTCCTGTAATTGATACCTAGTCTCATAGCCTTGTGTTGGAAAAGATACTTGATATGTTTTCAATTTTCTTAAATTTACCAAGGCTTGATTTGTGATCCAAGATATGATCTGTCCTGGAGAATGTGCCATGAGCACTTGAGAATAATGTGTATTCTGTTGTCTTTAGATGGTATGTCCTATACATATCAATTAAGTCCATCTTGTTTAATGTATCATTTAAAGCTTGTGTTTCCTTATTTATTTTCATTTTGGATGATCTGTCCATTGGTGAAATTGGGGTGTTAATGTCCCCAACTCTGATTTTATTACTATTGATTTCACCTTTTATGGCTGGTAGTTTTGCCTTATGTATTGTGGTTCTACTATCTTGGGTGTATAACTATTTACAATTGTTACATCATTTTCTTCGATTGATCCTTTGATCATTATGTAGTGTCCTTCTTTATCTCTTGTAATACTCTTTATTTTATAGTCTATTTTGTCTTATATGAGAATTGCTACTCCAGCTTTCTTTTGATCTCCATTTGCATGGAATATCATTTTACATCCCCTCCGTTTCAGTCTCTATGTGTCCCTAGATCTGAAGTGGGTCTCTTGTAGACAGCATTTATATGGGACTCATTTTTGTATCCATTCAGCCAGTCTATGTCTTTTGGTGGGATCATTTAATCCATTTACATTTAAGATGATTATCAATATGTATTTTCCTATTACCATTTTCTTAATTGTTTTTTATTTGTTATTGTAGACCTTTTCCTTCTCTTGTGTTTCTGTTCTAGCGAAGTGCCTTTAACATTTGTTGTAAAGCTGGTTTGGTGGTGATGAATTCTCTTAGCTTTTGTTTGTCTGTAATGGTTTTAATTTCTCCATCAAATCTGAATGAGATCCTGCTGGGTTGAGTTATCTTGGTTGTAGGTTCTTCTCCTTCATCACTTTAAATATGTCCTGCCATGCCCTTCTGGTTTGCAGAGTTTCTGCTGAAAGATCAGCTGTTAACCTTATGGGCATTCTGTTTTGTGTTATTTGTTGTTTTTCCCTTGCTTCTTTTAGTATTTGTTCTTTGTATTTAATTTTTGATAGTTTGATTAATATGTGTCTTCTTGTGTTTCTCCTTGGATTTTTCCTGTACGGGATTCTTTGTGTTTCCTGGACTTGATTAACTATTTCCTTTCCCATATTAGGGAAGTTTTCGACTATAATCTCTTTAAATATTTTCTCAGTCCCTTTCTTTTCTCTTCTTCTTCTGGGACCCCTATAATTCGAATGTTACTGCATTTAATGTTCCAGAGGAGTCTGAGACTGTCCTCAATTATTTTCATTCTTTTTTCCTTTATTCTGCTCTACAGTCATTATTTCCACTATTTTATCTTCCAGGTCACTTCTCCATTCTTCTCCCTCAATTATTCTGGTATTGATCCCTTCTAGAGAATTTTTTATTTCATTTATTGTGTTGTTCATCACAGTTTATTTGCTCTTTAGTTCTTTTAGTTCCTTGTTAAACGTTTCCTGTATTGTCTCTATTCTATTTCCAAGATTTCACATCATCTTTACTGTCATTATTCTGAATTCTTTTTCAGGTAGACTGTCTATTTCCTCTTCATTTGTTAAGTATCATTGTTTTTTGTCTTGCTCCTTCATCTGCTGTGTGTTTTTCTGTCTTCTCATTTTACTTAACTTACTATGTTTGTGGTCTCCTTTCGCAGGCTGCAGGTTTGTAGTTCCCATTGTTTTTGGTGTCTACCCCCAGTGGCTGAGGTTGGTTCATTTGGTTGTGTAGGCTTCCTGGTGGAGGAGACTAGTGCCTGTGTTCTGTTGGATAAGGCTTGATCTTGTTTTTCTGGTGGGCAGGTCCAAGTCTGGTGGTGTGTTTTGGGGTGTCTGTGGCCTTATTATGATTTTATGCACCATGTCTGTTAATGGATGGGGTTGTGCTTCTGTCCTGTTAGTTGTTTGTCATAGGGTGTCCTGCACTGTAGCTTGCTAGTCATTGAGTGAAGCTGGGTCTTGGCATTGAAATGGAGATCTCTGGGAGACTTTCACCATTTTATATTACATGGAGGCACAGCCCTGACAATGGAACTTGGCTCTCTCACCTCAGAGGCACAGCCCTTACACCTGGCTGGAGAACCAAGAGCCTTTCATCCACATGGCTCAGAAATAAAGGGAGAAAAATTAGAAAGAAAGAAAGAAGATAAAGTAAAAAATAATAAAATAAAGTAAAATAAAATAATGTTATTAAAATAAAAAATAAGTATTAAGAAAAACAATTTTTTAAGTAATAAAAAACAAATACAAAAAAACGGACAGACAGAACCTTAGGACAAATAGTAAAAGCAATGGTATACAGACAAAATCACACACAGAAGCCTACACATACACAGAAAAAAAGAAAAAGTGGGAAAAAAATATATATATAATCTTTGCTCTCAAAGTCCACCTCCTCAATTTGGCACAATTCATTGTCTATTCAGGTATTCCACACATGCAGGGTACATCAAGTTGATTATGGAGATTTAATCCTTTTCTCTTGAGGCTTCTGGGAGAAACTTCCCTTTCTCTTCCTTGTTCGCACAGCTCCTGGATTTCAGCTTTGGATTTGACGCCGCCTCTGCCTGTAGGTCGCCTGAGGGCATCTGTTCTTTGCTCAGACAGGACGGGGTTAAAGGAGTGGCTGAATTGGGGGCTCTGGGTCACTCAGGACAGGGAGAGGTATGGGTATGGATTCGAGGTGAGCCTGAGGTGGCAGAGGCCGGCATGACGTTGCACCAGCCTGAGGCGCACTGTGTGTTCTCCCAGGGAAGTTGTCCCTGGATTACAGGACCCTGGCAATGACAGGCTGCGCAGGCTCCCGGGAGGGGTGGTGTGGATAGTGACCTGTGCTTGCACACAGGCTTCTTGGTGGTGGCAGCAGCATCCTTAGCATCTCATGCCCGCCTCTGGGGCTCCCCCCTGTCTCTGGAGGTCCTTTAAGCAGTGCTCTTAATCCCCTCTCCTCGCACACAAGGAAACAAAGAGGGAAGAAGTGTCTTTTCTCTTCGGCAGCTCCAGACTTTTCCTGGACTCCCTCCCGGCTAGCCGTGATGCACTAACCCCTTTCGGCTGTGTTCACGCCACCAACTCCAGTCCTCTCCCTGGGATCTAAGCTCAGAAGCCCAAGCCTCAGCTCCCAGCCCCCGCCTGTCCTGGCGGGTGAGCAGAGAAGCCTCTCAGGCTGGTGAGTGCTGGTTGGCACCGATCCTCTGTGCGGCAATCTCTGCACTTTGCCCTCTGCACCCCTGTGGCTGTGCTCTACTCCACAGCTCCAAAGCTTCCACGCCTCTGCCACCCACAGTCTTAGCACGCATAGGGGCTTCCTAGTGTGTGGAAACCTTTCCTCCTTCACAGCTCCCTCCCACTGGTGCAGGTCCCATCCCTATTCTTTTGTCTCTGTTTTTTCTTTTTTCTTTTGCCCTACCCAGGTACGTGGGGGAGTTTCTTGCCTTTTGCGAAGTCTGAGGTGTTCTCCCAGGGTTCAGTAGGTGTTCTGTAGGAGTTGTTCCACGTGTTGATGTATTTCTGATGTATCAGTGGGGAGGAAAGTGATCTCCACATTTTACTCTTCCGCCATCTTCCGTAGGTTGATTTTTCATTTTGTTGATTGTTTTTCTTTTTGCTTTTTCCTGTACGTTTTTAAATGTAAATTAAGGCTTTATTTTAAACAAGTGAACACTACATTAATGGTAGTATTACATAAGATTTACATGGATCTTGAGTAAAAGCCCAATTGATCTTACTCTGATGGTGTGATTATAAAAAATTCTGTTAGAAAAATCATACAAAAATGCATATTCATGTCTCTGTAATTTGGTTGTCAGTGCATTATAAGTAAATAACTTTGTCAAGATACCTAGGCACAATATCCGCATTTCAATACCAGCACCATGTTAAGTGTTTCTTAATACAGGCTTCTAATTTTCAAAATGTAGTGGTCATTTCTAGAATTTTTTCTTCTTGATTAAGTTTCTTTTCTGTCTTTTGGATTGTATTTCCAAATACATCCCTATCTCAGGTTTAAATTAAATTAAAATATTCTCTTATTTGCTTAAGTGGATTTCTGGGATGTTATTGTTTACAAGTAACATGTTCTAGTAATTTAAGCAGTGGATGGAATATGATAAATTTAAGGATTCATTTTGATACATGATTGACTTATTTGGATTATGATAAAATTAACCTAACAACATATGGAAAACAGGATCAGAGGCCTGCCAATAAATATGATCCTTATAAAACCAGTAGCAGCAAAGCCAGGGCTATTTACAATGACTGCCTTGAAAAAGAGGAAGTAATCTCCCCCAGAATGTGGAAATTAGCAAGATGGATAAGGGCAGAATATTTCAAGCTTGAGGTATTTTTCTAGTACTCCTCAAATTACACAGTGCCTACTTATGGGACAGTCATTAGGAGTCCAGAAGCAAGACTGAAACATTATTGTCACTGGGCTCTTAAAAGCAAAAACTGGTCAACAACACTCCATTTAGGTATCTGGCTTTACCTTAACACAAACATTTTCCCAATGTAGAGAAATAACCTGCTTTTTATGAAACTACTAGTCACCTAATTATTGTCCAAAGGGATAAATATGTCACACACACACACACACCACACACAATGCACCAGTAGTTAACATACCAGGACTAAGGATATAGCTGTTGTTGTTGTTTTTTAATACTAAGGGTACAGTTTTGTAAGGAATATTTTTTTCTTATTTACTTCACAAAATACTAATGTTACCTATGGCTTATTGGATATGCTACTATTATAGCACATATTAAATTTCATCTTACATTACAGTTATTGGTATACATATTTATGTTCTCTACTAGAATGTAAGCAACTGGAAAGCAGTTGTTTTATACCTCATTTTCTGTGTCAAGGTACTTGGATACATTATGCATTCTAAATGTCTATTAACATATGAATGAAGTAGTAGTGTAAAGAGAAGTTTTATTTTTATGTGACTTTTGTTTTCCAGACATGAGAGGAATTTACAGTAAATACACCTTCTTGAGTTTCATTTACCATTTTGTATCAGTGTAACAAACGTGCAGTCTGGATCATTTTAGCTTGTTTAATAGTAGTGAGAGCATCTTGACATACAAAATTGAATCTAAATAGAGTGTCAAATCAAAACACTTCTGAAAAAAGAGCAAGACTCAGTTAGTGGGAAGGTCCAAGGCTTAAAGTATCTCAGCTAAGGCTGTCAACATGACAGAATTTTCATGGTTATCTGTTGTGGAAAACATTCCCTTCATGTCTCACAAAGTGCTTCTTGAACAAGTGTTGACAAACTATAGCCTGTGGTACCAAATCCAACCAGCCATCTGTTTTGTATGGTCTGTGAGCTAAAAATGGATTTTACATTTTCTTACAGGTTAACAGAATCAAAAGGATGCAAGAAAATTGTATAAAATTCCAAATTCAATGTTCATAAATATGTTCTTATTGGAACACTGTTGCACTCATTCATTTACATATTATCTAAGGCTGCTTTTGAGCTAAAGTCAGAGTTAAGTGGTATCAACAGAGACTGGACGGCCTGCAAAATCCAAAATATTTACCCTCTGTTTCTTTACAGAGAGTTTACCTGCCCTTGTAAAACATTCATTGCTTTTATGTCCCACAATGCGTTTTTAGAATATCAACAGACATAAAATATTTTATTATCTTATATGCTATATTTTTAGTTTGATTTTACCACAATCCAAATAATACAATGATGCATTAAAGTGGATCTTTAAATTTATTTAATTCCATCCACTGCTTGGATTACTAGATAATGTTACCTGCTAAACATTACCATTCCAGATATCCACTTTAGTGAATGTGAGAAGGATGTTTGTAATTGACTAGATTATATGTGGAAATCTCCTCAAATGAGAAATTAAATGAAAGAATTGGTAAAATAGCAATGACTTTTTATACCTATTATAAAATAATTAAGTGAATGATTAAGCAGTGGCTAAATAATTAGGAGGCAGTTTCTATCACCTATAAGAAACTATAGTATGCTTAACAATTAGCATTATCACATAAGATGAATGAGGCATGATGAAAATTGTTCAAAATATAAAATGATAATGTTAACATTAATTGAATACTTATATGTAAGACACTGTTTAACGACTTTATATTTATTGCCTCAATTAATCTTCCATACAACCATATGAAATAGGTGCATATACTTTCCTCATTTTAAACACAAAGAGAAACTGAGAGGTTAAATAATTCACTTGAGGTCATAACACAAAAAAGTTGCAGAACTAGCCTTTGAATTTTGATACTTTAACTCCAGGGTGAATCTGATCATGCTTTTTTATATAGGATGTGGAAGGAAAATGTCCCTGGACACAAGCACACTTGGGTTGGTTATGGAGCCATATTTTTTTTTTTTTTTGCATAAAACAATGAGCATTGTAGGTTTGTTAACATGAGTTGAAGATAAATTCCATTGCTCATAACAATTAACTTTTTCTTCACCGTATTAGCCATTTTATTAGTGTGCTTTTTCATTTCCATTGGTTTTACAAAATAAGTGATGCCTGATATTTTGAGCAAATCAAATACAAACTGTGGTAGACTATGAAAATAATGATTCTTCTAAGGAGAACAAACAATAAACTACAAAGTCACACTTTGTCTGCTGTCCATAACAATTAACAATTATTCTCTATTTTTGCAAACAGCAGCATAGAGAATATCAAGAGACAGGAGGAAAACTGGTTTGCATTTGGCACAGCAGCGAGAGAGTATTATTATGTACAAACTCAGGTCTGAACTTTCAATGATGCCTGCTTAAAATTCAAAGATATTGATTAAAGAAACTAATATTTTCAAACTTATATTGGTGCTTTTGAGTCACAGTTCACTTTGAAAATCAACTAGGTATATTTTTATAATCGCATATTATTTTAGATGTTTTGTAGAGAAATGGCAAATTATGAAAAAAAATCATAAACACAGGGCATTTAGTACTGCTGAATCCCAGAAAAAAATCATTGAGTGTAAAAATCAGACACTTCAAGCAAAACATAAATTGCCATGAATATGATGTTTTAGCAGAAGGGATCAAGCTACTTTCCAGACAGGCAGGAGACATAAAGAGAACTGGAAATACTGGGGAGAAATTTATATTTAAGTAAAAATGATGACAAAAAGTTTTAATTGAGAAAACATAGTTGTATATCCTCTTTATTACCTTCTATTAAATGCAGCAGATACTGGATAATGATAAGTCCTCAATAGAAGGTTCCAGAGGAACCAGCATGAAAACAGTCTAAACCAAAAATGACTCAAAGTTTTATATATATATATATATATATATATATATATACACACACACTGTATATTATACTGCATATATGATATGCAGATTATGACCTACATATTCTTGGTCCTTTTTGAATTGTCTAATCTCATTAAAATGACAAATTCTTCTATCTACTGTGCAGTACTCTCTTCTCAAATGTTAATGCATATTTTAGACATAATTATTTATAAAATAGGGAAGTAAAATGAACATCTCATGTGATTTGTTTTATTTTAATACTTAAAGAGTCTATGCTCTTTAATGAAACCTGAGAAAGTCAAAGGTTTTGGCAACAATGTCCAGCAAGAGAAGCAACTCAAATACAAGATTAGGTGCAGCTTTGGGATCCGTAGTGTTATCTCTCTTCTTTCCAAGTTTTCTCACATAACTGCTTGTAATTTAAGAAGAGAAAGACAAACGAATGAGGATGAAGGATGTAGAGCTAGGTGAAGCTCATACTCAAAACTGCATGAGTGATATACTGTGGCAGAATTTAAGGCTTTCCCTTCTATTTCACCCTGAGACTCTAGAAAGTGTCCACAAAATAAACATCTAAGTAAATAAAATGAGTTCAGATTATTAATTCCCAAGGTGATCAGTATGAGTAGAATTTACTAAGTAAAAATTTCTAAAAATCATTTTCTCTTTTAGCTAGATGTTCTAACTATAGTAATAGTCCTCCAAAAGTTTAATTGCCACTTTTTTAAAATGGCAATTCTGTCACTTTAACTTATGTTTTTGCTCTGCTAATTAAATTACCATACCTAGCAAACTTTAGTGGGATATAATAGTTTCCAGAAATAAATATCAATAATACTCAAGGTTCATACACAGTTATGTAGGCATGGTCTTTTGGCATGGTTGGTTCCTGATACAACCCTGACATAATCAGCCAGAACATGTTTGAGGCTCAAATTAGAATCTCCTAATTCATGTTGAATTCTGTAGCACTCTGTAGTCCCTTCTTAGAATACCTGAATTAATTAAAAAAAACAAATAATTATAAAAGTTCCCCATGTCCCCCCTTTTCTGGCCATGTGCTCTTAGTTTCCATTAAAAGAGAAGAAAGAACTTATAGCTATTGACAAAAATAATTAAATAGATATTGAACAATTTTTTGAAAATACTTGAGTAAAATCTGAAGGTCATGTATGATATTTAAGCTAGTTAAGACTTATTTAAGCATTTCATGAGTAAAGCAAATCATATTTATTTAATTGTACCTTGAGTCGAGGGCATGGTTTTTGAAAGCTTGACCTTTTCTAGGAAGTGTGTGTGTGTGTGCGTGTGTGTGTGTGTGTGTGTGTGTGTGCGTGTGTGTGTATGAGAAAGAGAGAGAGAGAGAGAGATTGTGTGTGTGTGTGTGTGTGTGTGTAAGTTGGATACTATTTTGGGACCTCTGAGATAAAAGTCACAGAGTCATTCCAGAATTTCCATTTAAAGTTGAAAAACTAGAAAACTATGTAAAATATAAAAAAATAAAATAATTGGAGAACATATTATTTAGAATTCAAATTAATATTATAAACAAAAAATTATCTTACCTTTTATTACATCTTCTTGATGTACTCAAAGAGATGTGTTTTTAAAGGACAACTTATACCAAGTCAATGATCTCTTGGTTCAAACATATCAATTAAAGCAAAAAAGCTGGGAAAATGTCTAGAAATCTTTAGTTTATTATTTTACACACATATTCACTTGGTTATTTTTCAGCAGTGTAGGTATGACCTTGACCTTAATGGCTCTCTTAGTGATCTGAACACTTATTATAAATTCAAGAGCCATTCTTCTTTCTAGGGTGATGGAGGTAGGGAGGAGAAGAGATATTATTGTACTAGATATAATGAGTTTTATTTATTTTGATTGCACACAAAGGTCAAAGCAAGCCTGCTGGGAAATAGCACTGTAACAGTGGTAGCATAGATGAGTGATTAAGATGTTTCTCAACATAAATATAATTTACAAATCAAAAAATTAAATAACAGGCTTGAATTCAATAAATAGAGTGTGTTCTGATGTCACAGTGTATACCGTTCTCACTACTATTAATAAACCATTTCATCTATCCTGTGATTTAAAGCCTTCAGTGTACTTCACTAATGGTACTGCATACATCAGCAAAAAATAAGAAAAAACTTAAAAATACTAAAGTTGCAAATGGTTTAATCATTAAAAATGCTTAATAGTCCATTAGCTTATAAGTGCTTCTTAGATGCATTTTCAGAATTAAGCAATCATCATTTAACAAACAAAAGAAATTCTGTTTCTATTTACCTATAAATTAATATATGTGATTTAGTGCAAAATTAAAAAAAATACATATACATGTTTAAATTCTAACTTTTGCAAATAACTTTAAATTATATTTTAACAGTATGTGATGACCAAGCTATTTAAGAATGACATAATCAGCTATCCTCTACTGTTTTATTTTAATAGAACCTTAGAAAGACTATCAGTTTATTCATTCAAAATGAAAGACAATGAAACACTACTTATTAATTTTGCCAAGTATATCCCCTACATAAGCCTTTTCCACACTTTTTGGCAGATTGATATTTTAGCTAAATAATGACTAGAATTCTCACGCACCTGTAAAAATCTATGCTATGCTGGAAGGATAAAAGGAAATAATTTTATGCAAGGTGAAATAACTATTATTTAAGCTTGACTGGAAGCAATAACAGCTGTTTCATGAATTTTCATGTTTTTGCCAGTATTTTCTTCCCTTTTTTTTTTTTTTTTTTTTTTTGTGGTACGCAGGCCTCTCACTGTTGTGGCCTCTCCCATTGCAGAACACAGGCTCCGGACGTGCAGGCTCAGCGGCCAAGGCTCACGCGCCCAGCCACTCCGCGGCATGTGGGATCTTCCCAGACCGGGGCACGAACCCGTGTCCCCTGCATCGGCAGGCGGACTCTCAACCACTGCACCACCAGGGAAGCCCGTTTTCTTCCCATTTTAATGGCAAAGAACTTTGAGTACCACCAGCAATCTTTATTCATTTATTTTTACAAGCCTCTTTCAACACAAAAGTAAAAAACTTCTGTGATAGTCAGACCCTTACTAGTTGTATAGCTGTCAACAGAAGACTAACTAAATTATCTAGAGGGAAGAAAGGGGATTTTAAGACTTTTTGGGCTTGAAGAAGAAAAAGTTGCAGGATAACTTTAAAGGTTATCCTAAATGTTTTACATAGATATATTTATCACCAGTTTTAATTGCTGAGAGGAAAATAAGAGAATAGGGCCTAATTGTTTTAGTATATTTGTTGGTTAGCTTACAGAGAAACTGTCAGTGTTATTTGAATTATCTCCTCATCTTTGAATAAAGTTGCAACATTGATCTACTTAGAATAACAGCATAAATATGATCTCATTCAGTTCTTGATTACCCATACTACTAATGGGCAGAAGCCAAAAGAGTAGATGATTCCTTGGCCAGAGACAGTCATTGTGTTGTTCTTGAACTCCTGAGTGTATGGAGAAGCCCCTTGTGGTGACAGACAGTTTAAAAAGCAAAACATCTATTCTCAAAATGACTGAATATTTTAGATATTTTCTGCAAACAGTAGAATGAATAAGATGATTTAACTATTTTTTATGGTAAAAAAAGGTATGTAAAATGTCCTAATTTATGTCTTTGATGTGGCAGTTATCTGATGTGAAGTGTAAAAATTATTTCATGTAGTTACTTGTAAGAAATTCTGTAAACAGGCTAATATAGGCACTTTTAGACATCAGCTATAATGATGATTGCACACTCATAAATTTATCTAAAGGAAGTAGCTGAATATGCTATTAAGAGAAGAGCATGGTTAAAGTCCAGGAGTTAGGAAATTTGGTTTACTGTTACAGTTTTGCCACTAATTAGCTATAGTTATTCTATGTTTTAAGCTTTTCCCAAACCTGTCTATTTCTTTAAAACTCCTTTCTAACCAAAATCGTAAGATATTTGTAAATGTGAAATTTTTATAAACTTCAGTCAAATGAAAAGGGATAAAAAATTCAGAGCATAAATTTCCTTATTCTTCATATATATAGTAGTTATGAAAATATAGCATATATACTTGCTTTGATCACATGTGGCAAGTTCAAATGTATGTACTTTTATTTCTTTAATATAGAAATAAAAATCATCTTGATCTTGATACATTAGCAAGATGTACAATAATTGCTATCAAACTTGCTTTATCCTTAAGCAAGACAAGTTATTTAGATCAGTCAGGGCTTCCCTGGCGGCACAGTGGTTGAGAGTCCGCCTGCCAATGCAGGGGACACGGGTTCGTGCCCCGGTCTGGGAAGATCCCACATGCCGCGGAGCGGCTGGGCCCGTGAGCCTTGGCCGCTGAGCCTGCACGTCCGGAGCCTGTGTTCTGCAATTGGAGAGGCCACAACAGTGAGAGGCCCGCGTACCGCAATAAAAATAAATAAATAAAAAATAAGTATCTATAGTATGTATAGCATTATATTAGTAATCGTTGTCCAACCTTCAAAATACTTCACCTGAGAGTTGAGGGACCACAATGATGGTAAAGTGTTATTGGTTATTTTGTTTCTGAGTTGAACAAATAACAATAATAAACATGTTCCATGTGGTTGAAATTTGTTGCTATTCTTGGATTAAAATTTCTATGTTTGCATTTCAACACATCTTGAGCCATTAACCCTACTTCCATCTTAATTATCCTGGGTAGATTCTATATTAAACACTAGGAGATCTGAACTGAGTTGCTACCTTGTAACTGCTTTTAAAACTTTTATTGCGAGGGTGTGCTTTTCCATTCCAACTGGAGACTCCATAAGGGTAGGATATATGTTTTTATTCCTTTGTCATCCTTTCACAGAACTTAATAAAGTTCATTACACATGGAAGAATGAAAGGCTAAATTAATGCTGCTGACTATTTTTAAAGCATTTCCTTGGTCAATATTTGAGAACTTAATGTAAATCATAGATTCAAGTGTATCTACTATTCTATATATAAAGTACAATCAATTATTATGCTTTATAACCTATTATACTTTATCTGAGGCCTTGCTGTTTTATTTATTGCATGTTTACAAATATATCAAGTATTAGGATCCTAAAGGAATCCTGAAAAATTAGGCTTGCAGGAGATGACAAAGTGTTTTTTAAAGTTTGGTTCAGAAGTTTGTTAAAAATTCAGATTCCTAAATCTCACCTCAAAACTAATAAGTTAAATTCTCTGGTAGTGGATACTGAGTAACTATGTTTTTAACAAGCCCCCCAGATTATTCGTGGGCACAGTGAAGTCCAAGATCCTATTTGCACTAACAAGAAAGATAATTGCCCCAGGTATAGCTCATTAAACTAGCATCTCTGAAAATTATCTGCCTCCCACACTCCATTACAACCAACATAATACTGGAATTCCTAGCCAGAGAATTTAAGAATATAAAGAAATAAAAGTTATCCCAATCAGAAGGGAAGAAGAAAAATTATCTATGTTTGCAGACAACATGCTCTTATATGTAGATAACCCTAAAGACTCCTCAAAAAAGCTGGTAGAACTAATCAACAAATTCAGTAAAGTTGCAGGATACAAAATAAACACTTAAAATCCTTTCTGCTTCTACACCAACAACGACCTACCTAAAAAGGAAATTAAGAAAACTATTCCATTTACAAAAGTGTCAAGAAGAATAAAACACTTAGGAATAATGAAATTGAACCTTATGGCATATACAAAAATCAACTCACAATGGATTAAAGATTTTAATGGAAACCTGAAACCATAAAACTCCTAGCAGAAAACATGGGGAAAAAGCTTCAAGACATTGGTCTTGGCAATAATTTCTTGGATATAATACCAAAGCACAAGCAACAAAAATGAAAATAGACTAGTGGGAATACATCAAACTAAAAGTACATAAAATAGCAAAGGAAACAATCAATACTCAAAAGGAAAATAGCAAAGGAAACAATCAATACTCAAAAGGCAACCTATGAAATGGAAGAAAATATTTATAAACCATCTATCTGATAAGGGTTAATATCTAAAATATGTAAGGGACTCACACAAGTCAATAGCAAAGAAACAAATAATCTGATTTAAAAATGGGCAAAGAAATAGACATTTCTTCAAAGAAGACATACAAATGGCCAACAGGTATATAAAAATGTGCTCAACATCACTAATCATCAGGGAAATACAAATCAAACCTACAGTGAGATATCATCTCAAATCTGTTAAAAATACTATTATAAACACAACAACAAAAAAACAAATGATAGCAAGTGTTGGCAAGGATGTGGAGATATCAGAACCTTTGTAAATGTTGATTGGAATGTAAAATGGTACAGCTGCAAAGGAAATCAGTTTGGAACATCCCCAAAAAATTAAAAATAGAACTACCACAGGATTCAGCAATCACACTTCTTGGTATATATCTTTAAAAAAATTGAAATCAGTTTCTTGAGGAGATATTTTCACTGCCATGTTCATTGCATCATTAGTCACAGTATCCAAGACATGGAAATAGCCTAAGTTTCCATTAACAGAAAGATGCATAAAGACAATGTGGTATATACATACAATAGAGTATTATTCACCTTAGAGAAATCCTGCCTTATACAACATTGGTGAACCTGGAGGGCATCATGCTAAGTGAAATAAGCCAGTCACAGAAGGACAAAAGCTGTATTATTTCATTTATATAAAGTACATAAAATAATCCAACTCATAAAAACAGAGAGTAGAATGGTGGTTTCTGGTGACTGGGGGGGAGTGGGAAATGGAGAGTTGTTGTTGAATGGATGGAGTTTCAATTATACAACTTGAATAGGTTCTAGAGATCTGCTCTACAACTTTGTGTCTGTACTCTAGTGTGCACTTAAAATTTTGTTGAGAGGATAGAACTCAATTTAAGTATTCTTGCCACAATAAAACTAAAGCTAAAAAGATCTTTTTGAAAATTAAAAATCATTTATTCAAATGTTTAGTGAACTGCTCAGAGTCCTGGAATACCATTCAACTAGACCTTGATAAAAAAAAAAAAAAAAAAGCATCATACTTTTTAAAATCTAAACATCCTAAATGGATATTCCACATGTCAAGTGCTATATTTTCTACTTTTTCTCACCACATTTTTTTCCCTTAAAGCATTATATATATTAACATGCTTTCTTTGCTACCATTCATTACTTTGCTTTTCCTGTGTAATGGAAGGTTGGAGAATCTGAGGAAAGCAAGTGGAAATTCTCCCTAAAATTATTCACATACACAAAATATTTTTTCTTTTTTTCGGTACGCGTTCCTCTCACTGTTGTGGCCTCTCCCGTTGTGGAGCACAGGCTCCGGACGCACAGGCTCAGCGGCCATGGCTCACGGGCCCAGCCGCTCCGTGGCATGTGGGATCTTCCCAGACCGGGGCATGAACCCGTGTCCCCTAGGCGGACTCTCAACCACTGTGCCACCAGGGAAGCCCATAGACACAAAATATTTGAATAACTTCTTGGACGTTAAAACACCCAGACCTCTAAGATAAAGTCCAGATAGTCCTTATCTGTCTTTTAAGATCTTCCATGATCTATCCCTGACCTTCATTTCTTGCTTAACTTTGTACTATTCTCCAATATATATCATTCACTTCAGCCAAACTGAAATCTGTCATTTGAGCACACCTTAAATTTCTATGTTTCAGTGCCTTTTTCATGGTACTGTGTTTGTCCTCCTACCTAGAATTCATTCTTTCCCATATCTGTATCAAAACGCTATCCATCCTTAAAACTGATCTCAAATCATGCTCCTCCATGAAACATTCTAAGATTGCTCTGGTCAGAAGAATTATTTCTTGTCTTTGAATGCCTAGCAGTTTCAATGACCAAGCAACTTAAACTGTTTTTGCAATACACTCTTTTTTTTATTGCCATAAACCTTCCAAGTGGATGCACTTTAGCTCCCCAACAGTATTTTAAGTCTCAAGTGGGAATCAACATCTATTATTTATATTTCATCTTTAAAGTGACTAAGAAAACAATGCATACAATTGGGACTCAATAAACACTTGTTTAATGGCAGAAACAAATGAATATCAACATCTTATTTAAGCAATTGGCTTGTTGAATGTTACAACAGAATTCAGACTAAATTAAAGAGTTGCCTAAAGTGTTATGTGACAGTCTGTTACACATGCAATTGTTTATTAGTATTGTTACAGACAATGTAATCAACATTAGCCAGAAAAGGACATCTAAATGCCACTGTGTTGAAGCAATCTAGTTATACAGGGAAAATGTGGACAAAAGACTTAACAGTTAGCTTCTATTGAGTGAGCTGAAAGTGAAATGACCAAGAACCCATCACATGTTATAGACCTGCCAAAAACACTTGTAAGGTGTATAGTATGGCTCCTGAAGAAGCAATAGCAATACACAGTGTGTAAGAAGGGCAACAAGTTTACATTCTGTACAATAGCATTTGAAAGCATGAAAAGGACAAGCCACTTTGACTAACAGTAACAGGTTAAAAAAAGTTAACCAGGAGTAAAAAAGCATTCACTTCTGATAGTTTCAATAAACATGATTGCTGGTATTGCTCTCCTCCAGTGCAAATGCTAGTGATATGTAAGTATTATATCTATATATTGATTTGGGAAATAAATATTTTACAATGTTTTCAGAGTAAAAACATATGTTGAATAAAATTTCAGTAATACTTTTTCCATCCTAAAACATCAGATAATGAAAACTATTTGATTTTGATTTTCTCACTTTTAGTTACATTTTCTTAGATAGTTTTTTTTTTTTTTTTTTTTTTTTTTTTTTTTGTGGCCTCTCTCGTTGCAGAGCACAGGCTCTGGACGTGCAGGCTCAGCAGCCATGGGCCCAGCCGCTCTGTGGCATGTGGGATCCTCCCGGACCGGGGCACAAACCCGTATCCCCTGCATCGGCAGGCGGACTCTCAACCACTGTGCCACCAGGGAAGCCCCTTAGATAGTTATTTTTAAGTCTATTTACAAAATCTTATTTCTCAACCACTGGGATACACATTGTCCATTCTCTTTAGTGAAATTGTAATCTTAATGGAATGGAATCACCATGAATAAAATATACTCAATGGCTGTATTTTTCATTTTAGCATGGAGTAATACAGATTTTTATATAAAGAAGCTTGTTTTATATGTGCCATTGTTTCCTCCTAAGAGATAAACCACAGACAGTAATATGAAGAAATAGAAAAAATGTGGCATGCCATATTTTCATTTGAAAGCTCCAATAAATATATACCACTTAATTAGTAACCATGTTGTTCTGGAGTGATTAAATAAAAATGAGTTTATTTATACCCAACTATGACTTTATTAATTGCTATGCCCTTAAAAGTTGGTCCAAGCCAAATGATAGAATCAATATCATGGGGATAGGAATTGAAATTGCATGTAATTTTTAGTTGTTAACAGAACTTTAACTGATTTCCCTAAGATTGCCCTTAGGATAAAATCTTGTTGCTAATGTATAAGATTTTTGCATGGAGGAGGTAACAGCTCACTATTTTTTTTTCAGCCCACTGATTTTGATTTGGTATCCTTCTATTCAGTTGCCAAAGAACAAAAATAAACAAAATTAACAAATAACAACATGTACTCAATTCTTAAAATTGGGTTGTCTTCTAGCATTGATTTACTAAATCTATTTACTAAGATAGCCTTTGCTAAAATATTGTACATTTTTAAAGAAAAATTGTGATAGTGTAATGATAGTATAGGGAGTTCCTATAAACCCCACATCCAATTTTCCCTATTATCAATATCTTACACTAGTCTGGCACATTTGTTACCATTAATTGACCAGTTTTGATACATCATTATTAATTAAAGTCCATTCTTTATTCAGATGTCCTCAGTTTTTACCTAAAGTCCTTTTTTCTTTTCCATATCACATTTATTCATCATGTATTCTTAGGCACTTCTTGGTTGTGACAGTTTCTCAGATTTTCATTGTTTTTGATGACATTTACAGCTTGAAGATTAAACACCAAGTATTTTGAAAAATCTCCTCCTATTTGGATTTGTCTGATGTTTTTCTCATGATTAGATTGGGATGGGGACGATGGGTTTTATGGATGTAGAAGACAAGTAAAGTGCCATTCTCATCACATCATACCAAGTATATATACTGTCAACACTACTGAGCAGTTTTGATGTTAACCTTGATTACCTGGCTGAGAGAGTATTCTTCAGGTTTCTCCACTGTAAATGTACTCTTCCCCCACCACACTTCCATGCTATACTCACTCTTCGAAAAGAAGTCACTGTGTGCAGTCCACACTTAAGGTACAGTGTTCAGCTCCACCTCTTTGAGGACAGAGTATGTACATAAATTATTTGGAATTCTTCTGCACCAGAGATTTGTTTTTTCTGTCTTATTTATTTAAACATTGATTTATATCAATACAGACTTAAATTTTTATTTTGTACTTAGGTTTATAATACTTTTTTTTGGTTTGTTTGCTAATATTGTTCCAGCTTTGTCCATTAGGAGCTTTTTCAGTTGGCTCCTGTGTACCTTTGACATACCCTTATGATTACTTTTTTGAGGATTTTCTACTTTATGGCACAAGATATTCCAAATTTATCTTTCAGAATATTGATTTATGTTTCTTTATTAAGGATACAGTGTTCCCCAGTCCTCCACCTGAATTTTAGTTTTTCATCTCCTTCAAATATAAGAATTTCACACTGATATACATATACACATACACACATATACATGTATACATATGTGTGTATGTATGTGCATGTGTGTATATGTGTATATATATAGCATTGAAACTATTTTTACTTAAAAGGTCATAGGAAAGAAATCAAAACGATTAGTATTAAGGGGCATATGTCTTACAAAAATCAGAAAGGAGATATACAAGTTTAAAAAATAAAATTTAATGTACTAAATGATTGAATATTTAAGCAATGTGTAACAGGTCAATGCAATTAATATACTGCTCCTGAAGTCACATATTAAGTAGTACCACATACTTTAAGTTCTTTATTTATATTTCCAAATGCAGAAGAAAAATGATTCTTGTCTTTCAAATATCAGAAATAACTATAGGTGCTTAATCATAATACTTAAAGAAACATGACCTTAACATGTTGCCAGATGCCTAGATGGAAAGGAGTCCCAATTTTCTCAAATATTAAATATATTCTAATTAATGTTAGCTTAAATATATATGCAATACCACAATGTTAAGAATGAGTCATGAGGACTATGATACCTCACTCTCAGGAAAGAGGCTGTGAGTAGCAAGGATTTAAAATCAACCAACATAAGTTCCATTAGGAATTAGAAATGTTAGGAATCATTGCACTAAGTTTAAATTATGTGTTAAAATATTCTAAATTTAGTAAAGCAATTGAATAACTTATGGAGTTTTATATGGTACATTTTAACCCATTGACAAAAGGATTTAACCTTAAATTTTCTATAAACAACAATAAAACTGTAGTTAGCTCCTTATTCTTTCCTTTGAAGTAACAGATTCTACTGGATAATGCAGTGTAAAATTAAGTAACACAGGCCTAGGTCTGAACTTTAGAAGGCCACATTATTTTTGCCTTGTAAGAAGATAAGCAAAAACCACAACAGATATCCAACAAAATAATACCCAGAGAAAGATGTGAATGTTACCTTTACATTCAAAAACTTTCCTTGGAAACATGAGAAAATATATGTAAAATATTTAGTGCCTGGAACATAATAAAGGTTTACAAAAGGTACTTATTATTTTTAATGTTGTATTATTACTGTTACTTTTCCAAAATCATCTGCTACCACTCTCTCCTTTAAAAACCCTACTCCAGCTGCACTAGCCTCCTTGTGTTTATACATATCAAGCACACTCCCATCTCAGGGCTCTTGAAATTGCTGCTCTGTCTTCCTGGAAAGTGCTCCCTGTAAATACCCAGGTACCTTACTTTCTACTTTATGAGAAAAGATATTACAATAAACTTCATTATTTAAGATTTCTCTTATGCATAAATATTTCCCAAGCATATTCCATATCACAGATGGATCTGTGTTGAGGATGAAGACGCACAATACATTTGGCCTTATCTGAATTGTTTTGTTAAGAAAGCAAATACACCATCATGTGTCCATTTTCACACAGGGGCCACTGTATGTGAGGCATATGGGCTGCTGGCTGAATAGCCAGAACCTCAGAGGACAAAATGACACCATGGTTAACAGGATGGCTGGAAAGTCTCCTCTGTGACCATGGAATATGCATGTGATCTTAAAGTCACTATAGTAAACAACAAGTCAGGGCATATTTTTGAATTCATCAGTTAATGGTGTTTGGAACATTAATCAATGGACTGTGTGAGGACATGTGGCATTGATGTGAATAGAAAAAATATGGATGGAGGTTAGAGGCTCCCCTGTAGCACAGCAGCAGTAACCTCTCATTTGTTTGAATTTTTGAGTCAGACATCCTTATGGCTGCCTCTTCATTTAGATGGCTTCACTTCATTTAGATCTCTGCTCAAATGCTACCTCATCAGAAAGGCCTTCCCTATCTGAAGGAGTATCCCTTCTTCACTCTATTCCCTCTAATTATTTTTTCTTCATAGTATTTACAACCATTTACGTACTACATTTTGGTTTATTTTTATTATCTCTCTCTCCCCATTAGAATGGATACTCTATGAAAACAGGTTCTCTGTTTTGATCCTGTTTTATCCCCAGTGCCTAGAAGTGTGCCTGACAACCAATGGTGTTCAATATTTGTGGAATGAATTATTAATTAATTCTAAGTCTTATTCATCCAATCCCCACTGCTTCGGGATATCAAAGTATATAGTGCCAGCTGCTCTTTTTTTTTTTTTTTTCTAGGCAAGTTCACTTGAAAACTGAAAAGGTCTCAAATGGAGGGAATTTGGAGTCTTGTCAAACACTGCAATACTGGCAAAGATATACAAAATCATATATCATACAATTAGTAATTTATGCAAAAACCAAAAGTCCCAACAGGTAGTATGAGGGTATTATCCCCATTCCT
>NW_006791464.1:1625042-1728234 GCF_000442215.2 Lipotes vexillifer
CCCTGTGAATCTCCAACTTTTCACTGGGGCATGTCGTTCTGGATCCATACACAGATCATCAACATTTTATTCAGTGTTCTCAAGTGCAATGAGGAGATAACTGCATTTGTCTTGGCAAATGCAGTTTACCACTTTATACACCTGGGTACTTAGGCATCATCTGTTTATGAGCAGTTAAATATATATATATATATATATATAATCTTATAACTAAATATTCTGTAATATAAAGGCATAATCATAATACACTTAAAATATTCTGATTTTGGGAATTCTAGGGATGAAATAAAGAAAAGAAAGGACATTGAGCAAGGTCATTATGGGGAAGCAAAGATGCAGAGTTTGTAGATAACTAGGACAAAAAGAAAAAGATAATTGAGTCCAGGCCTCTGATGACAGTCATACTGATATGTGCATACTCACGGTGTGGGATCATGATACAGGGTTGCTCATAAATGAAGTACATACTATACTTCAATTACATAGGAATGTATTGAGGTTTTTAAATCCCACAAAAACATATTAATATAAATTTAATACCTTGGCTTTACTCTCTGTTTTAGTAGTAATGGTAGTTTATTCAACTATATTACATGTTAGTAATTTAGTCCCTTCTCTATTAATCCCCTGCAATATTTGTAGGAAGCAGGATGGTTTAAAGACCTTTATTTTGCCCCAAGTGTTAGAGCCCATCTTGTGTTCTCCACACTGACTGCCATTTTTGTTTGTTTGTTTGTTTTTTAACCACAATACTTCTATTGAGGGGATAACAGGTTGCTGCCAACTTCGCAGGATTTTTTCCTCCTGCTTCTCAATTTTGTTGAAAAAGAGAGGTGTTAGGAAAATGGGGCATAAAAGAGTTCCTTATCAAACTCTCTTTACCCAAGATGAAACAATTCAGAATGGGTAATGATAGATTAATAAACCATCATATTTCAATTAATAAGGTCCTCAATTTACCTCCTCCCTTCTGCTTAAAATATCCTTGGCACATCTATAAAACCACTTCCTGTATTTATTTTAAAAAAATATTAACTTTCCACTGTAACCGTATAATATTTAACAGAAAAATTTTTAGAACATGAACACTATCAAGAATAAAATAAAAAGAGAAATATATTTAAAAAATATTACTTGGTGACACTTTAGATTAGACATTTTATCTGGCATTTTCATTTAGCAACTAATTTATTGTAAATATATTCTCATGCTGGAAAATCAAAGCATTTTGTCAGGAAGTCACAGTGGATAATTTAAATTACTTTACAACAGAGTCAAATGTGCTTAATATTAACTTCCAAATTCAGCAGTTTTTAAAACTGTTGTCCATGGTGAGGGGAAACAATTTGAAAACCTGCTGAATCTAAAGCATAGATTATATATTACTTTGAAATCCAAGTATTTGTACTAAATACAACCTGCAATCCCAAAAGTTATATAGCATTTTCTGGAGTAATCACAAAAAAATATATAGGAAAATTCTTACATACACATTTTATTTCTTAAGACATCTGTATCACAATCTATTATTATACTTAAATCCATTTCAAAAAATCATTTCATTATTTACATTTCATACAGAAAGACTGAGTTCATATAAATGTATCATTTTGCACAGTTGCTTTGTCTTTTGCCATAATGTTGTTATGCTGTTTTTTCTATTGATTATGTTTTGAAATTATGGAAGCAAGGAACTATCAGGTAGATATATTGCAAAAACATATCTAGAAGCAAATTTGCCAGTCCTTCTCCTCTAAACTTATGTAGAGACACAGTATAGCAAATATCCAGATTTCTAAAAAAGTTAGCATACCTTCATGTTGAGCTGCTACAAAATTTAAGACATTTCAAAAATACCTTTTTCTGTAGTTCTTTTACACTTTAATTACATTACCAAAATCGTTAATTGTCTACAACATGTTGGGGAAATAAAATCTGATAATGAAACAAGAAAAAAAAAAGTAAAGATCTACTAGATTATGTTAGACAATATTAGAGGAGGGAACATAATTTCTTTCCACTCAAATAATTCTGGTGGACAGAAAAATAAAGTCAAATATTTTATGAGCTATACTTAAACTATACTTTATTATCACTTCTTATTCAATTTTAATATTCTGAAACACCTGACATGTTCCATTTCCTACTTTAAGATCTCACTGCTGTAAGCAACATTTCATTACTTGCTTTATGCAAAATATTTTCATAATTGCAAACTAGCTATGAAACTAACACAACTTGAAAGAAATCTCAAATGCCAAAGGAAACTGTTCTGTACTCTCACATAAAGATAACATTTATCAAGCGTCAATATAGCAACCACGTACTAAGGAATAGATAAGGATGTGCTGAGCAGTCAAAGCTTCTATTTTGTCAGAGTTGGCCTGACAAAGTCAGAAAGAGTTCTATATAATTCATCACACTTGTACAAAAAATCATAACTATTTGAACATTCAAGCCATAGAGGATATATACAGAAAATTAGCAATTATAATAAACATCTCTTAGAACTGAAACAGTATTCTTAATGGAATCGGAATGGAATAGGAAAAGTAAACTCACAACTCTAAAGCATATATCCCATTAATTATCAAAATGAATGTATTATTACTATTTTCATTTATAGGCTTAGAGGAGGGGGTTACTTGGAGACCCTGATTGGCTGCATACAAATTCAGAGATTATTATAATACTTTTATTTAAACATTAAATGAGAGTTTTAGAGGATAAGTTAACCTAAGCTATGACTTTGTTGTTATGTTTTCTAAAACTCCTACCTTGCTGTAGAATCTTCTGTATTGTCATCAGCCAACATCTCCAAATCTTGTGAGTGTTTCTCACAAGATTCTTTGAACAAATTCTCCTCTGGAACTGCTTTAGGAGTATCTTCATTTGCTCGAAGATGTTCTATCAGGTTTTGTGAGTGCCAATTCTGAAGGGCTGTTTGATGGGCAGGGGCCGATCCTGGCACTGGTGTCAGTATGTTGTGGTGGACAGGACTATTGCTTTTCTTCAGTCCATTTCTGTCCCGAGAGTGGTTCTTCAACCTGCCCTGAACCGGGGTCCCTCTATGCTCATATCCTCCCTGCTGAAGGCAGTTTCCAGTGTTGGGCGAACCTTGAGAAGGATGACTAAACCACCTCCAGCGTAGCCTTAGGATCTGTTTCACATCAAACTCTTTCTTGCCAGACACTGACATCGTTGCAGGAGGAAAGACAAAAGCCTTCTCTCACAGAAAGGAAACAGCCTTTGTTATCTCGTTTCTCTGCCTCTTCTGTAGGACTAACAAAAGCACAAGTGCCGAGAGCAGTCTTTCTTGCTCTCCCCTCCCCCGCTGTCTGTGGTATACTGTGAATACTTCTAGCTTTCCAGATGAAGCAGAAAGCTGCAGCTAACAGTGTAGGTGGGAACCCATACAGACAGGATGATGAGGTCAGACCTTAAACAAGTAAATCAGCTTAGCACAGGAAAGCAGCTAGCACAACACACTCCAGCTGCTAGATTTGCACGCCCCCAGCCCTCCCACCTGGACTCGCAAATATCTAACCCATCTCCTTCCTGACTGAAGTACAGTAGCTTCAGCCTTTAAATCCAAGCAAGTGAGCAAAAGCAAAGTGTTTAAATTCACTTCCTTATAGATCCCACTCACCCCATCCCCTGCCAGATTTCATTTCCTGGCAACCCACTTTTAAAAATGTGCCACTTTGCCCTAGGATAATTTGTAATAGGGAATTCATTATGATCTATTTTGGGGTTCTTATGGAAAATTTGATGGTGGTTCATTAAGGGAAAACATCTTGTCATCTGTCCCTTCATGCACGTTTGTAGTTATTTTTATAAATTAACTGAAAATGTGAGTGTCATTATAGAAATATTTGCTTGAAAACTTGAACAATTCCAGAAACATAAGAAACTGTTGCTTACCCATGACTAAAAACACACACTCCACTAGGGAATGTAGTAACAGTATTTTAAGTCTACAGCTGAAGGAAGAAAGCAGTGTTTTTCTAAGCTCATTAGGTTAGAAGACATGTCTTCTCTCAGGAACCAAAACTTGAAAATGAATAGTTCATTCTGGCTCCATGCCAGTATAAACACTTCCTTATCATGCTCTTTACTTTCACAGGCAGTGTTAAAGGTCTATTTTCTTTGTTCAAAAGTCCGTATGAGGGATGAAAAAGCATGTTTTGAAGTAACTCCAAATTGTCACATAACTCAGTAATAACTGTGCACAAAGTACTTTGAGGTATGAATCAGAATCACTACTGTGTACAGAAATAAATGTTTCTATAACAGCATTGTATCAGGAATGTATTCACCAATGCCATTTTGAAATTTAGTTTGAACTTTATAACTTCTATGTCATACATACATGTGATAAGGGGGAATTGTACCATTGGATCCTTAGAAAGAATATTGAAATTGTAAGGCTTTGATTTTAGTTCTGGCTTTACAGTCAATGAGCTGTATGATCTTGGACAAGTCATTTTACTTCTTTACATCAGTTATGAAGAACTGATATGGAGGCTGAACAAATTTCCAAGTTTATACTTGCAATGGATTTTTTTAAAAATTTGGAAATAGAGAATAAAATGAATATCTTTTTGTAAGTTTTGGTAGATATTTTACCTGCAATTATCTATAAATCTAATTATACCTTTTCCTTTCCCCTCTTGCTTTTGTAGGTGTAATGGGAAATTTGTGTGTCAACTTAAATGGGCTAGAGGGTACCCAGATATTTGGTCAAACATTGTTTTGGGTGTTTCTGTGAAGGTGTTTTTGGATGAGCTTAACATTTACATCAACAGACTAATAGATTGTCTTCCCTAGTGTGGGTGGGCCTCTTCTAATCAGTTGAAAGCCTGAATAAGCAGAATACTGACACTTCCCCAAATAAGAGGAAATCTCTCCTGCCTGACAGCCATCAAGCTGGGACCTCATTTTTCTTTTTTTTGTTTTCCTGACTTCGGGCTAAAACTGAAATATTGACTCTTCTTGGATCTCAAACCTGTTGGCCTTTGGATTAAAACTATACCATCTGGGCTTCCCTGGTGGCACAGTGGTTGAGAGTCCACCTGCCGATGCAGGGGAAACGGGTTCGTGCCCCGGTCCGGGAAGATCCCACATGCCGCGGAGCGGCTGGGCCCGTGAGCCATGGCTGCTGAGCCTGCACGTCCGGAGCCTGTGCTCCGCAACGGGAGAGGCCACAGCAGTGAGAGGCTCAAAACTATACCATCAGCCCTCCTGGGTCTCCAACTTGCTGACTACAGGTCTTGGGACTTGTCAGCCTCCATAATTATGTGAGCTAATTCCTTATAATAAATCAATTTCTATCTATCTATCTACCTATCTACATCTCTATCTATCAATATTTTTTCTAATACTAAGCAATTAGTAAATACACACTGATAGATATGTAGTTGATTTTTATACCAATTATAAGCAGGTTACTCCCATTTTCAATTTTCCAAACTATTTTCCAATAGGCTCCTTAAGCCTCAGTGTTTGCATGTATCATCCTTTCTCCTTGGTGAATGTGTTGTCTGCTGCTGCTACTTAGCATATATATATAATTGAAGAGAATCTCAAATAGTTCTTTTGAGGAGCCCCAGACACAATGAGTCCTGGCAACTAAACATGAATTACCTTTCTGTTATCTGGGTAGATAACATTCCAAGTAAATGCCTAGTCAAGATTTGTATTTTAGGCCTTTGTATTCCCCACTGTGCCTAAAACATAGTGTTGGACATAGAGTAAGCAAACTGTAAATATCAGGCAGAATGAATAAAATATTATAATAGAAGTGTAAATAGTATGTGGTAGGCACAAGAAGAATTACTGATTTGGCCACCTAAGTAACTCTAAATAATACCTTATTGGATACTAAGAATCTACAACCTTATTTTTCTAATATGTCCCCTGAGCTTGTTAATGATTCAGATATAATTGTGTATTTCCCTGTGTACCTTTTATAAGATGAATAGTAACTAATAACTGTCAAAATCTAAACACTGATAGTACGGTACTCTATATGATTCTGCCGAGAATGTGCTTTATTAAAGTACGCAGATTATGGCCATTTTCTTAGATCATGGACACAAAATTGTAGAATGACTAAGAAAGTATTGTCTAGAAAATAAAGAGAATAATATTTTATGAAGCATGAGGGTTCCTTTTAAGTTTCTTATTATAAAGGAAAGATTAAGCATACTAAAGCAAAAATAAAGATGTCTGTGAGGATAGGAACCATATTTTATTAATCATCTCCTACCCATTGCTTTACTATTTACTTGGTATCTAGTAACTATTTAATATAGGTAGAATTAATGAATGACAAATTCTAAATGATTTTATTATCATAGAACTTACTATCTCAATAAGTGCTGGAATTTTATTTTATTTTTTATTTATTTATTTTTTTAAATGGGAATCTTTTATTTATTTATTTATTTTTTGCGGTACGCGGGCCACTCACTGTTGTGGCCTCTCCCGTTGCGGAGCACAGGCTCCGGATGCGCAGGCTCAGCGGCCATGGCTCACGGGCCCAGCCGCTCCGCGGCATGTGGGATCTTCCCGGACCGGGGCACGAACCCGTGTCCCCTGCATCGGCAGGCGGACGCTCAATCACTGCGCCACCAGGGAAGCCCCAAGTGCTGGAATTTTAAAAGGAAAATGCCAAAATGGTTATGGGCTAAAATACCCTTCTAAATAATTAATGATTATACAAGTAGGGAGACAAGCCTGCAAACCAATTGAAATCTCCCAGCAACTTAGCAGCCATACACTCTCTTGATGTTGCATTCTGAGTAAAATCCTGGCCAGTAAACTAAATTAGTCAGCTGCTGGGACACTTCAGAAGTTAACATTATTCAAATGTACTTAGGAATACTTAGTTTTATTTCTTTCTCATAATTATATGATTATACAACTTAAAGAAAAATAACATGGTTATAGAGTTCTGTGTAGCAAAGGCTGTACATAACAACTTATCACGGTCCTGATGTGGAACTATTCACTTGGCACAAACCATAACAGGTAGTGCTATGGTGAAAAGAAAAGCAATATCAGATTTAGAAAGCTTGGATTCTAAACACATGGCTCTTAACCAATCCTGTCTTAAGTTACTGCACCCAAAATCACTACAAAATATTGAAGGAGGCTAAAAAACATTAACATTGACTCATAGTCGCTGTCAGTTTCCTGACCCTGCAAAAGGAGATCAAAGAATTGAATGATACTACCACAACAAAACTTCCTCAATTTATATCCACTTATTTACGTGAGCTAACTTTTTTCAGTGCTCATATCTGTAAAACCAAACAAATAAACAAAAATAACTTTTGCTCATACCTGTCTCATTCCAGCAAAAAGTAATACCCATTGTTGTTACTTGAACTTAGCACAAAAGCAAGGTCATTTTTCCTTACTAACAGTACATTCCCAGTAAAATTTTAATGTGTTTAATATCTTTTATAAATATAAAATGCACCTACGTTGTTTTGTTTAATTATTAGACTAATAGTTATAATGCTCCTTAAAGGAAAAAATATATACTTAGAGTCAAAGGAAATTAAAAGAAAAAAAATCAATTTATGTATATATTTTTGTTGTAGGAATTATAAGGTAATCAATAAAATACTTCTTGACAAAATATATTATGTTAGAAAATGATTATTTTAGGAAAGGGGAATGAATATATAGGTTCAAGGAGAAAGTGAACCATTTAAAATTTCTGCTTCTAAAGAAAGTTTTTCCATGTATTATTAAATTAATGATAGAGGTATCAAATCACCACAGTATTTACTACATTCCACTGGATATATTTGAAAGAGTGATTTAAAAGATTTATTTTGAAATATCAATATTTTCAAATATGCTGGAAATTACACTCCTTGCAGCTATTTAAATGTATGATACAATATTTTAAATGTGAGCTTTGTAATGTATCAGGCTGTACAATGTTTTTCAAACATTTTGTAGGGGTTATGTGGAGCAAAAATGTTTGAAGACAACATTTTGCTAAACGCTAACATTTGCTCAAGGCTAACTCAAATTTGGAAGATCATAACTTGATTTTAATCCCCTTTTTGTTCCATTTCATAGGTAAGTTAATTAGAGATGTTCTACAGTAGCTTTCTACAAATGCTCCCCGTTTATCCCTCACTTAGTTCCCTTAAAATTTGACTGCTGCCCCTTTCTCTATATTGAAACTGTTCATTCCAATGCAACTGTTCTCAAACTTCAGTGAATCAAGACTTTACATATGTTACTTATTAAAACTATAGATTCTGATTACTTTTGAGGTAGGGTAAATACATCTGCCTTTTCAACAATCACTCTAGATGATTCCCTTTGTAGATGGCCCACAGATCACAATTTAAGAAATAGTGTTTTAAAGTAATCAATGGAAATTGTAAGACAGGGATGATTATCTTCATTAAATAATGTTCAAAGAACAGTGGGAGTTAAAAAATAAACTTGTGCTTTGGTCACAACCCAAGTATCACCTTTGTTCAACATAACAGCTCATACACTTTAAACATTTTTTATTCATTTGGAGCCTCAGTTTACTGTCTGAAGATAAACTTCAAGCTGTGTACAAATATTTTCTTTTTAATATTTTGTATTGGAAGGTAAAATCACTCACTGCTGAGTTACCAAATCAACAGTAATTAAGTCACCTAAAAAAGCAATATATACACATCTATAGGAATATAAACGTGACAATTTTCCAGCCACATGACTATTGAATTGGACCCAGATAGGATACAGGGTAAAAGGGAGAGAGATGTTTTGTGTTTCTTCTTTATTACCTACAGTGGGTAGCAGAGTGCTGAACAGAGAAACAAGTAAGTTCTATCATTTGGTAGTACTGTGATGATGAGCAAACTGATTAATTTTCATTCATTCATTCAACAAACAAGTGATGGAGAAACAAGATGTCGAGAAGGAACATTCAAGTTGGAGGAGGTTGACAGCTGAAGTCTAGGGATAAAGCTGGTTCAGATCAAAAGAGAGCAGCCAGAGCACGTGGGAGATAATATATAAGGATATAGCCATTGAGAACCCCACCAAATATTGAATTAATGCCTCATTAAACCCTGTGGAAGGGCATCCCTGTTCTGGGAAGACTTGCATTATCTTCATCTTGGATTGATAGGTATGCCACTTGCTCTCTCAGTCCCTATCTCCTTTTTATGCTACCCATAAAATGGTGGCCAAAAAAAAAAAAAAATAACCAATGATTTGTCCCTAGTTGAATACAACTATTCTCATTGCTTATTTCCTTAACGGCTTTTTTTTTTTTTTTAATTTATGACTTCATTCATTCATTCACCCAAAAGAAACTTACTGAGTGCATACTATAAGCCAGGCTTTGAGGATGCAAATATGATTGTATTGTTCTTGCTCATAGAACTTACCTTTTGCACTACTGACCATCCCATCTTTTTTGAAGCCTCCTCCTCCTTATCTTACTTTTTAATTTTTTTAACATCTTTATTGGAGTATAATTGTTTTAAAATGGTGTGTTACTTTCTGCTTAATAACAAAGTGAATCAGTTATACATATACATATGTCCCCATATCTCTTCCCTCTTGTGTCTCCCTCCCTATCCCACCCCTGTAGGTGGTCACAAAGCACCGAGCTGATCTCCCTGTGATATGCGGCTGCTTCCCACTAGCTATCTATTTTACCTTTGGTAGTGTATATATGTCCATGCCACTCTCTCACTTTGTCCTAGCTTACCCTTCCGCCTCCCCATATCCTCAAGTCCATTCTCTAAAAGGTCTGTGTCTTTATTCCCGTCTTACCCCTAGGTTCTTCATGACCTTTTTTTTTTTTTTCCCTTAGATTCCATATATATGTGTTAGCATATGGTATTTGTTTTTCTCTTTCTGACTTACTTCACTCTGTATGACAGACTCTAGGTCCAGCCACCTCACTACAAATAACTCAATTTCGTTTCCTTTTATGGCTGAGTAATATTCCATTGTATATATGTGCCACATCTTCTTTATCCATTCATCCAATGATGGACACTTAGGTTGCTTCCATCTCCTGGCTATTGTAAATACAGCTGCAATGAACATCTTATCTTTCTTAATATACTGTCTTTCCCTACCCTCTGTGCCCTGGTTTTCATTATTCTTTCCTCTTCCCCTGACATCTACCAGTGAGCAAGTCCTAAATTTCAGGTTTGTATCACTGCTTTTACTAATTTACACTAACTGTCTTGTAAAGTGTATTCACCTTCAGATTTGAGCTATGATCTCTATGTCAGTGAGTCCTAAATCTTTCTTTTAAGACGCACTATGATCTATATTTTGGATACAGTTCTCTAGCTGCCTACAAGAACCTACTATATAAAAAAATGTTTACCTCTATTTCATGACTATTGAAACTTCAAGAATCTGTATGCTGAGGTAACAGTGTATAACAGAAAATGAATATCAGTTATTCCATAGGATGATTACATTGGATTAAAATTTTACTGAATTTGGATTAAACAGAAGTGGTTTTAGAAACAAGAGTTTACTCTAAAATATTTTTTGAAATTATCTTGGCGCTAAGCAATGTGAACCTGACTGTAAATATAAACATGGACATTGGTCTTTAATTATATGAAATTATGCTATATTTTAATGTTAGCTACCATAAATAAATATATGTTCAATATCACAAATATGCTCAGATGTAATCATAACCTATTTTAATATTTAGTAAAATACAACCCTTTATTTTTAATTTTATTGAATAGATGAAAAGTTATTCTTATTCATTGTTTACCTTCAGTCATGGAGAAATGAAATGAAAATATGATTTGTTGAGACAAATTAAAATCATGAATTTTCACATTACAACTATTTAGATTCATCTCCAAGACCATATGAAGTGGGGAATTGAGAACATAATCCAGAAATATTACACTACCAAACATACTAGGGAGGAAAGAATATCTAAATTACTCCAAATTGCTTGCCAATATGATGGAATCCATTAAAAGACTAATTGTATACATTATATTTAATCATGAGTAATAAAAATAAGACCAATTTTACTATTTTGAGGAATCTCTTTTCCTCATTTCAGAATGGAAACTTGAAAAGAGTAAAGTAATATACAATGACCGAACAGAGTTTTTTTTTTGTTTTTTGCAACTGTGTACATGTGTATGTATGTGTGCATTTAATAGAGCTTTTTATTTTGTAGGCTGTTTTTGGCCTTTTTAGAAGCCTCATGCCAGATATCTCATATATAATGAAGAAACAGCATAAGATACAACTGAAACAGGCAAAGGATGAATCTGAATTATCTATAATAGCTTGTATTAGTAAGTCCACAGTTATAGATGAAGTCAAAATCTAAATTACACAAGGATTTTAATTATATTTTTTTTCCAAACATTTTGTAAAATGAGAAAAGAGCTTATGGGAAAAACTTGAAAGAGAATTTATAAATTTCAACATAACAACCTCCCCAAAATTTCTGTGTACAGAACAGTATAATATTTCATAAATACAAATCCTGCAATGCAGCCTTCATGTGATGTGTATGTGTGTTTGTAAAAACACAGAAAAAATAGATCGATAGATAACATGAATCAAATCATGTCCTGTAGATTAAAAAAAAACAAAAAAACAAAAAACAAACTTCAAGCAGTATATTCTAGGTCAAAAAGTCAATAATACAATTTTTCTTCTTTGATCACTACACAAGTACACAGATAGGCAAACAGCCCCTGTCAAAGGCACACAGGTATAGTTATATGCTGATAAGCACGCATATATGCAAACATACATTGAATTCAGGTAGTTAGAAATTTAAGAAAGTAAAGAACTTTAATCTCTACTAAATTCTAACTGAAGTGTATGAACATACAAGTTAGACCTACAAAATCACCGTTATCTGGTTAGCAACACACTTTGGCTTTAAGAAATTCATTCAGAATAATACATATACATGCATATGTATTATGTACATTCTCATAGTAATTACATAGAGAAGAAATTTACATTAATATAATGTCACTTCATCTTGGTAACCTGTCTTTCACAAGTAATTCCTCTATATGTTGATTATCAATACCTCATTTAGAATTGAAGTTGAAGTATAAAAACTAACTGTAGTTTCAGAAAATTATTGTGTATATATTTGTGGTTAAAATATATTCACTATAGATATTTGCATTCAATGGATTATGAGAAGTAAGTTCATATATCGAAGGTTGTACTGATAGTTCAATTCAGGCACTATTTACTAACTACTTATTATGAACAAAGCATTGCTAGGTAATGGGAAATATTTACAGTCCAGTAAAAAATAAGAATTTTAGGAAGATAAATAGAGCAGTATTGTGAAGGATGGATTACAGCAAAAAGACAGGGACACTGAAAATCAGGAGGCTGTTGCAACAGCATAGATAGAAGATTAAAAGAGCCTGAATCATAATGATTGAAATGGGAAGTTGGGGAAAATCATGAATGAAATCATGAAGTAACATGAACAGCATCTGTTGACTGATTATATATGGATGTAGATATGAAGACATAAATCACAAATAACTATTTAGTTTCTGCCCTTGATAACTTAAAGGTGGATGATGCAACAGGAAATAAAAAGTAAATAGGAACAGCTTATCAGATGGAATGTGAAAGTGCAAGATGCAGAATGATGTAGGTTGAGTTTGATATCCCACTGGCATGGATCTGTTCATTTGGTATTTGGAAATTTAGATCTGGATCTCAATACAGAGCTCAAGGGTGGAGATGAAGATTTAGGAATTTTCCACCTAAGAGTTGATTATTAAAAGCTTATGAGTGGATCAGTTCACACAGAGATGTCTGTGAGGGTGGAGGGCAGAGCAAAAGGAAAAGACAGAGGAAACAATTTAGGATGTCTTTAGAGAGAGCCCAAGGTTCTCAATATTCTAAAGAAATACAGAATGAGAAAGAAAGTAGACTAAAATTGTTACACCAAAACCTAAGTGAATTAGGCATAATAAAAAAGACTCAAATTAATTTCAATACACTTTAAGTTATACTGTTATATAATATATCACAGAAAACAGAGCTCATGTTCACAAGGTCAGAAATTTTAAGGATAACTCTGTGCTTTGTATCTGCTTAGATATTACAATGTTTCACCTAAACAGTAACAGTAGAACAAATTTCATGAGTCATTTTTTATATTAACTACCTATTAGAATACTGAGGTGTAGGATGAAGAATTTTACATAATATACATTATGTAAACCATATTTCTAGCTGTCTTGGAGGTATGAATTGTGAGAACAGATGAAACTGCGTACACAAATGTAAAATCTTACTTGAAGCTTTCCGTAGGCAATTGGAAATCTCAATTAATATCAAGCCTGAGTGAACAGTTATATATTGAAGTTAATAATAATTTAAGGGCTCTATTTAACAGTTTTATTTCTTTAAAATCTGATTAATGTCTCCTTGGTCATGCAGAAATGATGAGTTCCATGAAAAGGTTGTATTTAGCTTACAGTTAAAATGTTTTGAACAAAATCCCATTTGAAAAGAATGGTCTAGGTTTATCAGGGCATGTGGCTTCAAAAACATCTCTGGATTAAATAGAGACATAAAATGGATGTAGCGTAGTCATCAAGTGATGACTAGAGAGATATGACTGAAGATTTTATAGAGAAATCTTTGAACTGATCCTATTTTCAGTTCCCTTACTTAAGTGTTCTGTGAACAAAATCATAAAAACTGCCTTGTGACTCAGGTCGTTTTTGTAAAAGAAAGTAAAGAACAACATGCCCTTTCCCTAGCTTGCGAGATATTATGAGGATAAGAAGAGCAATTTAATCTATAAGGTGTTTATAGTCGTCTAGAAACAGTCAAAGTAAAACTACAATTTCTCATTATAAAACCATTATTTCAGAGGATTTTACTGTTGGAAAAAATTTATTTGAGCACATCCCTATGTTTTATGGAATATCATAAAAAATAAAGAAAATTCATCGCCCGCAATACTGAGTAAAATGCTAGCTAATGGGATGGGCACAACATATTGGGATGATTGGAAGTGTGGTTAAGAGTTGTAAGAGTAAAAGGAGTTACTGTTATCTCATAAAGAAGGTAAATGAAGTATTCTTCTTAGAGTTAACAGTTCACTTTAATGATGCCATTTTTCTCTTCTAAGTAAGCTTATAAACATGGCTGTCAGTTTTGAATGATCAAAGCAAAGTAATAAGGAAATGTGGAGAAGTGCACTATTTTTGCTGTCCAAGGAGAGAGGGAGAGAAAAAAAAAATGCTAGCCTCTTTCGGTACAAAATATATGAAAGCTAACATTTTAGTCTTGATCTTAAAAACTGTGTTAGTTTACATTACAAAAAAGCTATGTTCTGCCAAAATATTTTACTGAATTTTGTTTTAGTATGTAAACTCTGTTCTCATAAAGCTGCTGTTTGTACACACACACACACACACACACACACACACACACACACAGAGTTTCCTGTGTAGGAAATAGATACTATCCACAACTATTTTGCAAAAACATGTTAAATTTAGCCAAAAAATATAGAAAGAGGGCAATGTATGTGAACAGCCAATTCAGAAGTGAAGGAAAAAACATGTCCCCCAAAAATGTGAAGGAAAGCTCAGAATCATGTGTGATCAGAAAAGTGCAAATGGCAAATAAAAGTGAAATCATATTTCATGTCCATCGAATTTGCACAAATTTAAGTTTTTAAATACCAAGAATTGACAAGGACATGAGGTTATGTCAGAAGAGTTACATTTAAATGATTAGTAAAATCATTTGGGGTTTCCATACAAATTTTAGAATTTTCTGTTCTAGTTCTGTGAAAAATACCATTACTATTTTGATAGGCATTACATTGAATCTGTAGATTTACTTGAGGGATATGGTCATTTTAACAATATTAATTCTTCCAGTAGGTGAGCATGGTGTAACTTTCTATTTGCTTGTGTCATTTTCAATTTCTTTCATCAGTGTCTTATAGTTTTCTTTTACCTCCTTTATTCAGTTTATTCTTAGGTATGTTATTCTTTGTGATGTAACTGTATATTGGATTATTTTTCTTCCTTTCTCTTTCTGATAGTTTGTTGATAATATATAGAAACACAACAGAATTTTGTGAATTAATTTCATATCCTGCAACTTTACCAAAGTCATTGATGAATTACAGTAGTTTTTGGTGGTGTCTTTAGGATTTTCTATATATAGTATCATGCCATTTACAAACGGTGACAGTTTTACTTTTTCCTTTCCTGTTTGTATTCCTTTTATTTCTTTTTCTTGTCTGATTGTTGTCACTAGGACTTCCAATACTATGTTGAATAAAAGTGGTGAGAGTGGACCTTCTTGTCTTGTTCCTGATCTTGAGTAAATACTTTCAGCATTTCATCATTGAGTATGAAGTTGGCTGTAGGTTTTAGTTATGAGATAATAATTTGGAATTCAAGGCTAGTCAACTAAGTGTCATGAAAAATGTTAGTGGTACAATAATCACACAAAAAATGACTAGAGAATACAAAATAAAATATAAACATGTATTACACAGTATAGTGAGCATTAGAAGCAGAAATGGAGAGGGACTTCCCTTAAAAAGAGTAGTCACTGAGGATTGAAGTCATCCAGTAAATCTACATGGAGAAGGTCTGGAAATTAAAGGATAAAGAAGTCTTAATAGATGAGTGAAGTTATTCCAAGCTAATCAAATAGAATGTGCAATTATACTGAGTTGAAGGTACTGTCTTGTGGAATACAGTGAAGAGATTAGCCTGCTTGATGGAACAGCATGCATAAGCAAGCTAATGAGACAGGTAAGTATTTGTAACTAGTTGAATAACTAGAAAAATAATTAATTTATCCAGGTCTTACTAAAGGGACATCTTCTATGGTGTGGCAACGCTGTCTTCTGCCCTATTCTGCTTTATAGTTATTGTGAAAGACTTGACTGGGGGAAGAGATGGTTATTCAGATATGCAGTGAAGCTCAGAGGATGATCAAATACATTGTTTGACATATTTAACATGCAAAATTCTCTTAACAGGCTGGAAAAAAATGGCCAGATCTACCAAGAAGAAATTTAATATATACTTCTAATCAAATAAGTACAAAATACAGTAAGATATTTGTAGCCGTATGAAAATTACTTCAGGCTTTTTTTATAAATTCATTCACTGAGTTTTTGTTTCTTTATCTGAAAACTGAGGTGATTAGATTAAGATATTTTGGTGCTTCCACGAGATTCTAAATTTCTTTGATTTTTCACATCAGTAGTAGAATATCAGTGCAAAAATAACCAATGTCATCTTAGGTGAATTAATAAGAGTTTGAAGTACAGAAAAGGAGCATGATACTCCAAATATACTCTGTGATGGTCAGACCACACTTGAGCACATTTCTCTTAAGAACATGATGAACTTGAGCTTGTCCAGAAGGAATGGATTATATGGTAAAAAAAACAGAAACTATGCTAAGTGAGATACCTGGGAATATTTATCATCATATTTCAAAGGCTCTCCATTGAATGTAGGATAAAATTTTAAAAGTATAAAAATTTACTATGGCCTACAAAGTCCTACCTGATATGGTTCATACCTATCAAGTCCAAACCTAGAAATGCATCCATGGAACAACTCAACCAGTGAAGGGCCATTCAAGATAATCTTTCATAGGCATATCACTAAAGACAGAAATTTTGAAACTGGCTCTAATCATGCTCAGAAAAGAGAAGTAATGTGCACCCTCAGGTGCCCTGCCTGATGTACGTTACTCTGTAGCATCATCTTGATTGACTAACAACTTACTGAATTTCAGCCACATGACTTCATCCCCTTAAATAAACCAAATGCTTTCCTGTCTCAGAGCTTTCACAAATTTGGTTTCTTCTTCTTGGACTACCCTATTGGCAATTTTCACTTGGCAATCCTAAGTATCTTTCAGGTTTCAGTTTAGAAGTCACTTCATAAAAGAAAGCATCTAAGATATACCATACTAAATCAGATCAGATCGGCCTGTTATAATCTCTTTAATGAGTCACGTAACTCTCTTGTCATACTGTTTAATATTCTTCCGTATCAGTTTATCATGAGTTATAATTATATACTTATTTGATACTCTATGAGGTCAGGAAATTTATTTTTTGGTAGAGAGCTTATATCTGAAACCTTCTGTTCTTTGTTTATTGTAGAAACTTAAATGAGTTTTCATCCTGGAGCAGAAGCCCATAGAGAAAGAAAAGGAGACTGTTGGAGAGGTGAATTGCTTTGAATAATAAATTTATAAGGGAGGTTCTGAATTTTTGGCCTGCCCTGAGAGAGTAAGAATGAGGTGTCAGAAAAGTGGAGAGAAGAAATGTAAAAAATGAGATGAGGTAGGCAAAGAGATAGGATCCATCTCAACAGTAGAAGAAATGGGCAGTTATAAATTTCCCGTGATGCCAATGGCCGAGGGATTTTAATAAGTGATGTATAATACTCTAAATTTTTCTGCTGTGCTGCAAATTGATGACCCTAGTAATACAGGATATATTGGTTTGCTAGGGGTTCTATAACAAAATACCACGGATTGGGTGCCTTAAACAACAGAAATGTATTTTCTCATAGCTCTAGAGGCAAGAAGTCCAAGATAGAGATGTCAGCAGGTTTAACTTTGGAAGTCTCTCTTCTTGGTTTCCAGATGGACACTTTCTTGTTGTGTCTTCTCATGGTCTTTGGTGTGTGCATCCCTCGTGTCTTGTGTCCAAAATTTCTCTTCTTATAAAGGCACCAGCCAGATTAGATTAGGGCCCACCTTAGTGGCCTCGTTTTAATTTAATTACCTCTTTAATGACGTTATCTCTAAACACAGTCACATTCTGAGATACTGAGGTTTACGACTTCAACATATAAATTTGGGAGGACACAATTCAGCCCATAATATTGGGGAAGAAGGTGAAACAGGCTCTTTTTCCTACTAAATATTGAATGAGGGATAGAGCAAGGTCATTTAAATATCAAGGGGAGGTGTAACTCCACAAAGATTGGGTAACTTTTAGGTAACTGGCTGTTTTGTTCCATTAGTTACTCTCACTTGTGAATATTTACAGAAGGTTAATAGAACAGCACAACTTTCTTTAATCCCAATAACATACTTATTATCCATATTTTGCCATATTTCCTATCATTTTTATAAAGTTGAACCTTGTGAGATTATTTCATTTGAATGAACAAACATAAGAAGAGAGAAATAGTTGTTTCCACAATTCACAAATTGTGTATTACAGTATAAAATATATATAAAAAAATGTTATATAGGCTTTTTGAGAATAAGCAAGAAAACCAAAGGACATGAAACTAAAACTGTGACACATTATTTGGGGAAGAGTGAATCCTAAGGATCATGTTAATAAACCACTAAAATTCTTAGTGAATCACCAAGAAGCTTATAAAAATTAAACTTATTTAATAAGCTTGATTTCTTCTTTGATGCTGACTATACAAAATTAAATAATTTCTAAAGATTTTTAAATTTTCTAAAATGTATTTTTTATCTTAAGCTTTACTCTCTAAAGTCATATTTCTCTTTCCAGTATTTTAATTTTATTATTGAGTAATATAAGCAATCTGTACTGAGTTCAGGTGTATAAACGTAAAAACTACCTGGGAAAATTATATTATCTATAACTACTCTGGGCTCTGGCAGTCACCAGTTGATTAAGCTCCTTTTTATTCATCTTCATTATGTATAATATGATTCTTTCATCCTTTCAAAGCACTTTGTTACTGATATACATAGAAGAAGTTGTAGCATTTGTTTAGTTGTTCCTTTGGTCACAAAATTTCATTACTTAGTATAAAATATTTCTGTATATGAGGGAAGGGGCATTTAATTATGACTTTATACACTTTTTTGCTATTTGAAAAATTTATAATGTGCATATATAACTGATAATAAAAATATTATGTACCTGATAACATATCCAGAATAGCTGACAATCCCTTCAATTAGTTTAAATCTGTCGTCATATATGTGCGAAGATAGTTAGTATTTTCTAAATGGGATCCATGTCAAAATGATAATAATGGATTAAAAATTGATGCTGAGTAAGATAAAAAGATCAACGCAGTAATATGATTTTTGCCAACTCAGTGTACTTCTATGGTAAAGCTATACTTAATTGCCAATAACAGTGAACTAATTAAACAATAGAAATTTATTAAATGTATAATTTCTAAGAGATATGTGACTATATCCAAAAAGGGTTATTTAGATTTAATCAAATATCTAATTTTTTATTAACCAAGTATGTGGCCAGGATATAAAATATTTTCTTAATGAAAAAAACAATTCATCATTGGCTTGCATTTGCCTTGGTGTTAACCTCTCGTCAATGTATAATGCAAAATATGTAAAGAAAAATGATTGAATTCACTACAAATTTAGTAATTGCATTGTAATACATGCTAAATGATGGAGGAGAAGTGTACCATCAATACAAATGTATTTTTTAAAAGCAAAAATAAGTTTTATCTATCTATTCCTGGCTAAAGTCTACCAATTTTCCAGTTTTCTACTTCAATGTCACTTCTTCAGGGAAGCAATCCATAGCACCATAGACAATGGGAGGTTCACTTTTCTGGTCTTCTTACACATGGTATTTTTCCTTCATAACACTTAGCATAAATTATTATTACATAAATTTATAATTATTTGCTTAATGGACCTCCACTTTAATTAACAATGACCCTGTTTATTCTGTTCATCATTGTGTCCCTAACAGTCATCAAAATGCCTTGTGGATAATAAAAAAATCTAAAAATACTTGTCAAATGAGGGATTAAAGATATTAATGTCATTCTAATACACCATCATCAATCATCTTGACCCAATTTCTTACTTTCTTAAGGTTATTTTAACAAGTGGTGCTCAATTGAAGTAGTATCCTCCATCAAGGGGACATTTGACAGTGTCAACACATTTAGTAGCTACAAATGGTGAAGAGTTGCTACTGGCACTTACAAGATAGTGGTCAGGTATGCTGATAAACACCTTACAATGCACAGGACGGCCCCCACAACAACCCCTAGGCCAAAATATCAATAGTGCTAAGGTTGAGAAACCCTGGATGACATTAAGAGATTTTTTGTTTTTTGTTTTTTGTTTTTTTTTTCAATTGAGTTCAGGTTCAGGAAATAGGATACAAATATCAATGTTTAATTGAAGGATTATTAAACTCACTTGCTTCTTGAAAAATATTTCATTTCTATTACCATTGTGTATATATATATATATATATATATATATACTATAAATATCATGTATTGATTTTGGAATGAAGACAACATATAGCAAATATCTTTTATTTCATGAAGATTAACTATGAAATATACTTTCAAAATTCATAAGCAGAATTAATGGGTCACAAGCACAATAACTAGTATCTTAATTCTTAAAGAATTTATTTCTAAGAATTTATGACAGCTCATAGGAAGGAGAAATATTAAGGTTAATTTACCTAAAGAAAAATCACTAAGTAATGATACCTTTTTCATTGACTTAATCCAAGACGTCAAAGCAATACATTTTTTTCAAAAGTTACCTTCAGTGGGTAATAGTTTAGTTTAATTATTTTAAATTACTTCAGTCATCTATTCTCAGGCTAAATGAAAGAAACAATATGATTATTTCATTTGGTTCCTTGCAAATATTGGGGTATACAAGGCTGTTTATTTAGAGAAGCAATTTGTAAAAGTTATTAAACTGGTTATTGGACAAATCTATATATGTATAAATAAAATACTCCATTGGTGTAATTATTCAATGTTGGCTGTCATAATGACAAAGCTGCAGGATGTGTTTTTCACATTTCTTCTCTGTAGAACAGAGTCCCTTATAAAGATATGTGTGAGAAATGAGCTCTACCTACCATTATAAACCTTATAAAATTCAGGTATACTTGGATAGGCAAAGTCTGGAAACTGTGTAATGTCTATTTATTGGAGAATATTGGGTGAGAAGTCTGACAAAATATTTAAAAATATCCAACTAGGAAAATTGACTATTTCATTATAGATTGAGAACACTTGCTAGCCATACAAAATTAATCCCAGTTTTCACTAAAAAGGGCTGTGGCTGAATTTATCACAATTTCTATTTCCCTACTCCTCATTCTCTTTTTTCACATCAATGTAAAATTCCCAGTCCGTTTTAACTTCCAATATTTTCTAATGGTTTATAGGAATTAGCATAATAGGTATAATATCCAGTACACTAATAATATTTTTTAGTACTAAATATTTTAGTACTAAATTTATATTTCCAAGGAGAGGTAATAGAACATGTCCTGACAGTGTGTGTTTTCTGAGATACTATTAGATATTATATTTAATATTATTAAAAAAAGGTTTAGGTATTTTTATTACTCAAATCTATCTCCATACCAAGAAACTTTGTTGACATAAGTGGGATTATAATTAATTGAAGAATATTAAATTGAACTCTTTCTTGTTCTATTTGACACAGATGATGTGGGGATGGAAGAGAGAGACAGACAGGTGTTTCCAAACACATTTGCACTAAGTTATATGATTTATCCCAGTGCTGGGTTTATTTTTTATTTTCTTTTTATTGAGTTATAGTTGTGTAACATTATATAAGTTATAGGTGTACAATATAGTGATTCATGATTTTTAAAGGTTATACTCAATTTACAGTTATTATAAAGTATTGGCTATATTCCCTGTGGTGTACAACATATCCTTGTAGCTTATTTGATACATAATAGTTTTTAGCTCTTAATCCCCTAACTCTATTTTGCCCCTCTGTCCTTCCCTCTCCCCACTGGTAACCACTAGTTTGTTCTCTATATCTGTGAATTTGCTTTTTTTTTGGGGGGGGGGGGGTTATTTTCACTAGTTTGTTGTGTTTTTAAGAGTCCACATATAAGTGATATCATACAGTATTTGTCTTTCTCTGTCTGACTTATTTCACTTAGCATAATACCCTCCATGTCCATCCATGTTGCTGCAAATAGCAAAATGACAATTGTAAATAATGATGCTATGAACATTGGTGTGCATGTATCTTTTTGAATTAGTGTTTTTGTTTTTTTTTTTTAAGAAATATACCCAGGAGCAGAATTGCTGGGACATATGAGTAGTCCTATGAATTCAGTAAAGTTGTAAGATACGAACATAAAATGAAGTAATCTGTTGCATTTCTATACACTAAAAATGAACTGTCAGAAAGAGAAATTAAGGAAACAACCCCGTTTACCATATCATAAAAAGAATAAAATACCTTGGGATAAGCCTATCTAAGTATATAAAAGACCTATACTCAGAAAACTATAAGACACTGATAAAAGAAATTGAAAACCACACAAACAGATGGAAAGATATACCATGTTCTTGAATTGGAAGAAATAACATTGTTAAAATGACCATACTACTCAAAGCAATTTACAGATTCAATGCAATCCCTGTCAAAATACCAATGACATTTTTCACAGAACTAGAAAAAATAATTTTAAAATTTGTATGGAAACACAAAGACCCCAGATAACCAACACAAACTTAGAAAAGGACAGAGAAGGAAAAATCACACATGTTGACTTCATACTACACTATGAAGCTACAATAATCAAAACAGTATGGTACTCTATTTTAGTTTCTGGGCATATATCTGGAAAAGACAAAAACTCTAATTCAGAAAGGTACATGCACTCCAATGTTCATAGAAACACTATTTACAATAGCCAAGACATAGAAGCAACTTAAATATCCGTTGACAGATGAATGGATAAAGAAGGTGTGGTATATATATATATATATATATATATATCTATCACTCAGCCATAAAAAAGAATGAAGTAATACCATTTGCAGCAATGTGGATGGACCTAGAGATTATCATACTAAGTGAAGTAAGTCAGATAGAAAAAGACAAATATCATATGATTTGACTTATATGTGGAATCTAAAAAAAAGATACAAATGAACTTATTTACAAAACAGAAATAGACTGACATACATAGAAAACAAACTTATGGTTACCAAAGGGAAATGGGAGGGAAGGATAAATTAGGAGTTTGGGATTAACAGATACACACTACTATATATAAAATGGATAAACAACAAGAACTTACTGTATAGCTGTATAGCACAGGGAACTGTATTCAATATGTTGTAATAACCTATACTGGAAAATTATATATATATATTTCAATAAAAAACAGTATGGTACTGGCCTGAAAACAGACACATAGATAAATAGAAAAAAATACAGAGCACAGAGATAAATCCACACACTTATGATCAATTAATCTACAACAAAGGAGATAAGAAAATATAATGGAAAAAAAGAAAGTCCTTTCAATAAGTGGTGCTGGAAAAACTGGACAGCTACATGTAAAAGAATGAAATTAGAACATTCTCTAACACCATATACAAAAATAAGCTCAAAATGGATTAAAGACCTAAATGTAAGACTGGAAACCATAAAATACCTAGAGGAAAACATAGACAGAACACCCTTTGACATAGATTGCAGCAAGATCTTTTTGAATCTGTCTCCTAAAGCAAAGGAAATAAAAGCAAAAATAAACAAACAGAGCCTAATTAAACTTAAAATCTTTTGCACAGCAAAGGAAACCATCAACAAAACAAAAAAACAACCTACTGAATGGGAGATGTTTGCAAATGATATGATCAATAAGGAGTTAATATCCAACATATATAAACAGCTCATAGAACTCAACATCAAAAAAAAAAAGAAAGAAAACAAACACCTGATTAAAAAATGAGCAGAAGGACTGAGTAGACATTTTTCTGAAGAGGAAATGCAGATGGTTAACAGGCACATCAAAAGATGCTCAACATCGCTAATCATCAGGGAAGCACAATTCAAAGCCACAATGAGATATCACTTCACACCTGTCATAATGGCAATCATCAAAAAGAACACAACAAATGTTGGTGAAGATGTGGAGAAAAGGTAACCCTTACACCCTGTTGGTGGGAATGTAAATTGGTACAGCACTATGGAAAACAGTATGGAGGTTTCTCAAAAACCTAAAAATAGAGATAGGGTTTCTTTGTAGTATATTCCACAATGTAAGTCTCAATTCTACTCTTACCCTCCCTCCATCAGCACCACTACATATCTTTTATTTTATTTTATTTTATTTTATTTTATTTTATTTTATTTTATTTTTTGAGGTATGCAGGCCTCTCACCATTGTGGCCTCTCCCATTGCTGAGCACAGGCTCCGGACACACAGCCTCAGTGGCCATGGCTCACAGGCCCAGCCACTCCATGGCATATGGGATCTTCCTGGACCGGGACACGAACCCTTGTCCCCTGCATCGGCAGGCAGACTCCCAACCACTGCGCCACCAGGGAAGATCTACTATGTATCTTTTAAAGTATCTTCCATATTTTTCTACACTCCAACTTATTTCAATGACATTTATTCCCAGTTTTCAAGAAAAAATTCACTCCTTGACAATGCATTTGATAATCTGAAACATCTCCATCCTTGACCCCCCCCCCCAAAAAAAAAGAAAGAAAAGAAAAGTTTGTTAAAGACCAACCAATCTTAAAAGTTTAAAATATTTTACAGCTGGAGCTTCTAAAGAAAATTATCATATTAGATTAATAATAGTAATAATACTTGTGAAAATAAAAGTAAGACTAGCACTTTTAGTAAGACATCTTAGAAAAAATAGATGTACATGCACATGTGAATAAATGTAACAATTCATTTTAGATATCAGCATATGAAATTACTACTTTCTTACAATACTTTCCTGAGGTAATACCTATTACATGTAGGTTTTAGTACAGACCATTGTCTATGTGTTCTTGTTTGATTATTTGGCCTAGAAATAGCCTTAAGGTGAAACATTTTTTTTTTGTTTTACAACCCTTACACTAGTGAGTGTGTTACTTAAATATGACATTGTTTTCACCTTTGTTGTGATTATGTTATGCTTTCTCCCTTACTGCACTGTGTCCCTAATCACAAGGTCTATGAAAATTTCCCCTGATATAGCATTTTTAAATTTGTTTTCTTTCTGACATTATAAAAAAGAAGATGTGCTTATTGTATGTGTGTGTGTGTACTTATTATTGAGGCATCACCAAACCCTGAACAAATATCATTAAGATATGATGGTACACAGTTCAAGGGAAAACTTATATAAAAGAGAAAAAGCAAAATTAAATGCTCTCATTATGTCTAGGAAATGATGACATAACCTAATTTGTACATTTTATAGTGGCAAAGAAAATATTTGAAATCAATATTATATCAAAAGTTATACTTTTATAAACCATTACTGAAGAGCTACCATTTGGAAAGATACTATTTTAAATTTCCCAGCCCCATTCTCAGACACACAATTTGATTTGAAATAATGATATGTTATTTTCTGATTTTTCTCAAGGTACGTACTGACGTTCTCAAAGTGAATTTGCATTTCCTTTCACCTAAAAATTAACACATATATAGTACAGCACTTCTTAGGGGGAGGCAGGGAACATTGAAGAATTAGAGATAGGATAGGATAACTCCAAAAATGTTGGAATTGCTGATTTACTAGTAAATCATGTTGGATGATAGGTCCTTCAGAAATGAATATGGCATTAACCAAATAATTCTTTGGCCATTGCAAGTATATAGGGAAATAAATGATCCAGAGACTTGGTGGTGGGCTCCTAAGCCTGCTGGTTCTCTAGGTCACTGGACCAAATTAGGTTTGAGTTAGGTATTCAAGAGTAAGTTTCTACTATTAGAGAGATGTTGATTCCCTGATGCAAAATAAGTACCTTAGTAAAGAATTAGATGGAAAAATCAGGGGGAAGGAGAGCTTTATTTATATAATAGATATATCTTAAGTCAGTACCTCTCAAACTTGAGCATGCATCAGTCACTGGGTTTAAATAAACCAGGTTTATTTATTTAACCTAGTTTAAATAAAAATTGTTGGACCCAACTCCCAGAGTTTATGATTCAGTAGATCTGGGGTGGGGCCCAAGAATTTTCATTTCTAACAAATTCCTAGGTGATCTCCTTCTGGAGATAGTCAATATATGTTAAGCTCATACTACATAAACTTAGGAGTCAGCATAAAATGGTAAAGGGCCAACAGTGTTGCTCTAGAAACAAAACAAAGCATAATGCCCTTATTTGGCAATATGCATGAAGCAGATTAAGAAGTCAAAGCATGCCAAAATAGAAGTTCAATCTGACTATCTAGAAGTATGCCACATGCTATAGGTGGAATAAAGGGTGAAGTGATAGGAAAATATTCAGGACTAAGATAAGGAAGGCAAAGAACTGGACCATGTGCCCAGGAAAATTGGCTATGGTAAGAAAGAACAGCTTCCTATATCATCAAAACAGAGAATGTGTAGAAGTAAGAAAGAGGTAGCAAAAACAGACTTTAAAAAATGTTCTCCCATTCTTCCATCTAATTTTTTTACTAAGGCACTATTTATGTCCATTTATACCTGAATTTAAAAATGAGGTATATAGGAGTAGGACGGAATGGGAACTAACATTTACTGAACTCTAAATATATGCCAAGTGTCTTGTATAAGTGATTTCATTTGTATATATGTATATACTTTTGCATATATGAGCCCTCATGATAATCTTATTAAGTTGTTATTATCCCTATTGAGAGATGCATAGGGCTTCCCTGGTGGCACAGTGGTTGAGAGTCTGCCTGCCGAGGCAGGGGACATGGGTTCATGCCCTGGTCCAGGAATATCCCACATGCCATGGAGCAGCTGGGCCCATGAGCCATGGCCACTGAGCCTGCATGTCTGGAGCCTGTGCTCCACAATGGGAGAGACCACAACAGTGAGAGGCCCGCATACCGCAAAAAAAAAAAGAAAGAAGAAGAAGAAGAATGAAATTAGAACACTCCCTAACACCATACACAAAAATAAACTCAAAATGGATTAAACACCTAAATGTAAGGTCAGATACTATAAAACTATTAGAGGAAAACATAGGTAGAACACACTTTGACATACATTGCAGCAAGATCATTTTTGATCTACCTCCTAGAGTAATAAAAATAAAACAAACATAAACAAATGGGATCTAATTAAACTTAAAAGCTTTTGAACAGCAAAGGGAACCATAATAAAAACAAAAACAGAACCCTCAGAATGGGAGAAACTATTTTCAAACAAATCAACCAACAAGGGATTAATCTCTATAATTTAAAAACAGCTCATGCAGCTCATATCAAAAAAAAAAACAACAAACAACCCAATCAAAAATAGGTATAAGATCTAAACAGACATTTCTCCAAAGAAGACATACAGATGGCTAAAAAGTACATGAAAAGCTGCTCAACATCACTAATTATCAGAGAAATGCAAATCAAAAGTACGAGGTACCACCTCACACCAGTCAAAATGGGCATCATTAAAAAGTCTATAAATAACTAATGCTGAATAGGGTATGGAGAAAAGGGAACCCTCATACTTTTGGTGGAAATGTAAGCTGGTGCAACCCCTATGGAAAGCAGTATGGAGGCTCCGCAGAAAACTAAAAATAAAATTACCATATGATCCAGCAATCCCACTCCTGGGCATAAATATGGACAAAACTATAATTCAAAAAGACACATGCACCCTTATGTTCATAGCAACATTATTCACAATAGCTGAGACATGGAAACAACCTGTATGTCCATCGACAGATGAATGGATAAAGAAGGTGTGGTACATATATATAATGGAATATTGTATTCCATAAACATTTTATGGCTGAGCATTACTCAGCTATAAAAGAGAATGAAATAATGGAATCTGCAGCAACATGGGTGCAACTAGAGATTATAATACTACGTGAAGTAAGTCAGAAAGAGAAAGACAAATACCATGCAACAGTACTTAAATGTGGAATCTAAAATATGACATAAATGAACCTATCTATGAAAAAGAAACAGAGTCATAGACATAGAGAACAGACTTGTGGTCACAAAGGGGTAGGATGGGTGGTGGAGGGATTAACTGGGAGTTTGGTGTTAGTGGATGCAAACTATTGCATATAGAATGGATAAACAACAAGGTCCTACTGTATAACAGAGGGAACAATATTCAATATCCAGAGATAAACCATAATGGAAAAAAATATATAAAAAACAATGTATATATGTGTAGAAAATGAAAGACCCTTATACCCTGGTCCCTTTCCAAACAGGCTAATTTACCAAAAGAAAGTTATATATTACTAAGAATAATTTATTTTATATTAATAGAAATGATATATATAAATAAAAAAAATTAAACTATGTGTTCAACACAGAAACAAATCCTTTTGAGAAAATTCATTTGTTTCATATCAGAAAATGTTGTTTTAACTTTTTTGCTTTTCACACAAATAAGACAAGAAAACATTTAAAATATTTAAGGACTTCAATTATTTTTTTTTTACTTCCTATTAAGATATAATATAGAGAGACCTTCAAGATGACAGAGGAGTAAGATGTTGAGATCACCTTCCTCCCCACACATACAACAGAAACACATCTACATGTAGAGCAACTCCTACAGAACACTACTGAACCTTGGCAGAAGACCTCAGACTTCCCAAAAGTCAAGAAACTCCCCACATACCTGGGTAGGGCAAAAGAACAAAAAACAGAGACAAAATAATAGGGATAGGACCTGCACCTCTGGGAGGGAGCTGTGAAAGAGGAAGCTTCCACACACTAGGAAACCCTTCACTGGTGGAAACGAGGGGTGGCAGGGGGGAATCTTCGGAGCTGTGGAAGACAGCACTGCAATAGGGGTACAGAGGGCAAAGCAGAGAGTTTCTCACACAGAAGATAGGTGCTGACCAGCACTCACCAGCCTGAGAAATTTGTCTGATCACCTGCTGGAGTGTGTGGGGGCTAGGAGCTGAGGCTCTGGCTTCGGGAGTCAGACTCCAGGGAGAGGACTGGGGTTGGCTACATGAACACAGCCTGAAGGGGGCTTGTGCACCACAGCTAGAAGGGAAGGAGTACGGGAAAATGTCTGTAACTGCCTAAGAGGCAAGAGACCATTATTTCGGGGTGTGTGAGGTGAGAGGATTCAGAGCACCGCCTAAATGGGCTCCAGAGATGGGCACAAGCTGTGACTATCAGCATGGACAACAGAGATGGGCATGAAACATTAAGGCTGCTGCTAGAGCCACCAAGAAGCCTGTGTGAAAGCACAGACCACTATCCACACCTCCACTCCCGAGAGCCTGTGCAGCACACCACTGCCAGGGGCTCGTGATGCAGGGACAACTTCCCTGGGAGAACACAGGGCACGTCTCAGGCTGTTGCAATGCTATGTTGGCCTCTGCTGTTGCAGGGTAGCCCTGCACTCCATACCCCTCCCTCACCCTTGTCTGAGTGAGCCAGAGTCCGCTAATCAGCCACTTCTTTAACGCTGTCCTGTCTGGGTGAGAAAAAGACACTGTCAGGTGACATACATGCAGAGGTGGGGCCAAATCCAAAGCTGAAAACCAGAAGATGTGTGAAAAAAGAAGAGAAAGAGAAATTTATCCCAGCAGCCTCAGGAGCAGCGGATTAAATCTCTGCAATCAACTTGAGGTACCCTTCAAATGTGGAATACCTGAATAGACAATGAATCATCCCGAAATTGAGGCAGTGGACTTTGAGAGCAACTGTATACTTGGAGTTTGATTTCTGCACCTAATTTGTTTCAGGTTTTATGTCTACCACAGTTTAGTATTTAGAGTTTATTATCATTGGTAGATAGGTTTATTGATTTGGTTGCTCTCTTCCTTTCTGTTTTTTAATAAATAGATGTATATTTTTTTCCTGTTTCTCTTTTTATGAGTGTGCATGTGTATGCTTCTTTTTGTGATATTGTCTGTATAGTTTGCTTTTACCAGTTGTCCTAGGGTTCTCTCTGTCCGTTTTTTGTTTGTTTGTTTGTTTTAGTATAGTTTTTAGTGCGTGGTATCATTGGTTGATTTGTTTTTTGTTTTGGTTGCTCTATTCTTTCTTTCTTTTATTACTTTAAATTTTTTAAATAAGTTAAAAAATTTATTTCGATAACTATTTTATTTTATTTTACTTTATTTTATTCTTTCCTTCTTTCTTTTTTTCTCCTTTTTCTTCTGAGCTGTGCGGCAGACAGGGTCTTTGTGCTCTGGCCAGGTGCCAGGCCTGTGCCTATGAGGTAGGGGAGCTGAGTTCAGGACATTGGTCCACCAGAGAACTCCTGGCTCCACGTAATATCAAATGGCAAAAGCTCTTCCAGAGATCTCTATCTCAACACTAAGAACCAGCTCCACTCAACAACCAGTTCTCTACAGTGCTTGACACCCTATGCCAAAAAACTAGCAAGACAGGAACACAACCCCACCCAGTAGCAGAGAGGCTGTCTAAAATAATAATAAGGTCACAGACATCCCAAAACACATCAGCAGACATGGTCCTGCCCATCAGAAAGACAAGGTCCAGTCTCATGCACCAGAACACGGCCACCAGTCCCCTCCACCAGGAAGCCTACACAACCCACTAAATCAAACTTAGCCAATGGGGTCAAAAACCAAAAACAACAGGAACCAGGAATGTGCAGCCTGCAAAATTGAGACCCCAAACATAGTAAGTTAAGCTAAATGAGTAGTCAGAGAAACACACAGCAGATGAAGAATCAAGGTAAAAACCCAACAGACCAAACAAATGAAGAGGAAATAGGCAGTCTACCTGAAAAACAATTCAGAGTAATGATAGTAAAGATGATCCAAAATCTTGGAAATAGAATGGAGAAAATACAAAAAATATTTATCAAGGACCTAGAAGAACTAAAGAGCAAACAAACAGTGATAAACAACACAAAAAATGAAATTAAAAATTCTCTAGAAGGAATCAAGAGCAGAAAAACTCAGGCAGAAGAACAGATAAGTGACCTGGAAGATAAAATAGTGGAAATAACTACTGTGGAGCAGAATAAAGAAAAAAAGAATGAAAAGAACTGAGGACCATCTGAGAGACCTCTGGGACAACATTAAACAAACCAACATTTAAATTATAGGGGTCCGAAAAGAAAAAGAGAAAAAGAAAGGGACTGAGAAAATATTTGCAGAGATTATAGTTGAAAACTTCCCTAATATGAAAAAGGAAATAGTCAATCAGGTCAAGAAGCACAGAGAGTCCCATACAGGATAAATTCAAGGAGAAATATGCCAAGACACATATTAATCAAACTGTCAAAAACTAAATACAAAGAAAGCATATTAAAAGCAGCAAGGGAAAAACAACAAATAACACACAAGGGAATCCCCATAAGGTTAACAGGTGAACATTCAGCAGAAACTCTGCAGGCCAGAAGGGAGTGGCCAGACATATTTACAGTAATGAAAGGGAAAATCCTAAAACCAAGATTACTCTACCCAGCAAGGATCTCATTCATATTTGATGGAGAAATTAAAGCCTTTATAGAGAAGAAAAAGCTTAGAAAACTCAGGACCACCCAACCAGATTTACAGTAAATGCAAAAGGAGCTTTTCTAGGTGGGAGACAAAAGAGAAGGAAAAGACCTACAATAACAAATCCAAAACAGTTAAGAAAATGGTAATAGGAACATATATATCAATAACTACCTTAACTGTAAATAGATTAAATGCTCCAACCAAAAGACAGAGACTGGCTGAATGGGTACAAAAACAAGACCTGTATGTATGTGGTCCTCAAGAGACACACTTTAGATATCAGGACACATACAGACTGAAAATGAAGGGATGAAAAAAGATATTCCATGCAAATGGAAATCAAAAGAAGCCTGGAATAACATTTCTTATATCAGAAAAATAGACTTTAAAGTAAAGACAATTACAAGAGACAAAGGACACTACATAATGATCAAGGGATCAATCCAAAAAGAAGATATAACAATTGTAAATATTTATGCACCCAACATAGGAACACCTCAATGCATAAGGCAAATTGTAACAACCAAAAAGGGGAAATTGAAAATAACATAATCATAGAAGGAGGCTTCAACACTCCACTTTCACCAATGATCAGATCGTCCAAAATGAAAATAGATAAGGAAACACAAGCTTTAAATGATACATTAAAGAAGATGGACATAATTGATATTTATACGACATTCCAACCAAAAACAACAGAATACCCTTTCTTTCTCAAGTACTTATGGAACCTTCTCCAGGATAGATCATATCTTGGGTCACAAAACAAGACTTGGTAAATTTAAGAAAATTGAAACCTTATCAAGTATGTTTTCCAACCACAACGCTATGACACTAGATATCAGTTACAGGAAAAAATCTGTACAAAATATAAACACTTGGGGGCTAAACAATACACTATTAAATAATGAAGAGGTCACTGAACAAATCAAACTGGAAATTTAAAAATACTTAGAAACAAAGGAAAATGAAAACATGATGACCAAAACCTATGGGATGCAGCAAAAGCAGTTCGAAGAAGGAAGTTTACAGCATTACAATCCTACCTCAAGACACAAGAAACATCTCAAATAAACAATGTAACCATACATCTAAAGCAATTGGAGAAAGAAGAACAAAAACCCCCAAAGTTAGCAGAAGGAAAGAAATCATAAAGATTAGATGAGAAATAAATGAAGGAAACAATAGAAAAAATCACTAAAACTAAAAGCTGTTTCTTTGAGAAGATAAACAAAATTGATAAACCATTACCCAGACTCATTAAAAAAAAATGGGAGAAGACTCCAATCAATAGAATTAGAATTGAAAAAGGAGAAGTAACAACGGACACTGCAGAAATACAACAGATCATGAGAAATTACTACAAGCAACTATATGCCAATAAAATGGGCAACCTGGTAGAAATGGACAAATTCTTAGAAAAGCACCACCTTCCGAGACTGAACCAGGAAGAAATAGAAAATATAAACAGACCAATCACAAGCACTGAAATTGAGACTGTGATTAAAAATCTTTCAACAAACAAAAGCCCAGGGCCAGGTGGCTTCACAGGCGAATTCTATCAAAAATTAGGGAAGAGCTAGCACCTATACTTCTCAAACTCTTCCAAACTATAGCAGAGGGAGGAACACTCCCAAACTCATTCTATGAGGCCACCATCACCATGACACCAAAACAAGACAAAGATGACACAAAGAAAGACAGCTGCAGGCCAATAACACTGATGAACACAGAGGCAAAAATCCTCAACAAATTACTAACAAACAGAATCCAACAGCACATTAAAAGGATCATACACCATGGTCAAGTGGGATTTATCCCAGGAATGCAAGGATACTTCAGTAGACAAAAATCAATCAATGTGATAAACCACATTAACAAATTGAAGGGGAAAATCTATATTATCATCTCAATATATGCAGAAAAGATTTTGACAATATTCAACACCCATTAATAATAAAAACCCTCCAGAAAGTAGTCATAGAGGGAACCTACATCAACATAATATAGGCCATTATGACAAACCCACAGGCAACATTGTTAGCAATGGTGAAAAATTGAAACCTTTCCATTTAAGATAAGACACAATACAAGGTTGCCCACTCTCACCACTATTACTCAATATAGTTTTAGAAGTTTTAGCCACAGCAATCAGAGCAGAAAAATAAATAAAAGGAATCCAAATTGGAAAAGAAGAAGTAAAACTGTCACTCTTTGCAAATGACATGATACTATACATAGAGAATCCTAAAGATGCTACCAGAAAACTACTAGAGCTAATCAATGAATTTTGTAAAGTAGTAGGATATAAAATTAATGCACAGAAATCTCTTTGATTCCTATACACTAACAATGAAAGGGCAGGAAAAGAAATTATGGTAACAATCGCATTTACCATTGCAACTAGAAGAATAAAATGCATAGAAATAAACCTACCTATGGAGGGAAAAGACCTGTATGCAGAAAACTATAAGACACTCTTAAAAGAAATCGAAGATGATGTAAATAGGTGGAGAGATATACAATGTTCTTGGATGGAAGAATCAACATTGTGAAAATTACTATACTACCCAAAGCAATTACAAATTCAGTGCAATCCCTATCAAACTACCAATGGCATTTTTCACAGAATTTGAACAAAAAGTTTTACAGTTTGTATAGAACCACAAAATAGCCTGAATAGCCAGAGCAATATTGAGAAAGAAAAACGGAGCTGAGAAATCAGGCTCCTGGACTTCAGGCTACACTACAAAGCTACAATAATCAAGACAGTATGGTACTGGCACAGAAACAGAAATATATATCAATGGAAAAGGATAGAAAGCCCAGAGATAAACCCATGCACATATAGTCATCTTATTTTTGATAAAGGAGGCAAGAATATACAATGGAGAAAAGACAGCCTCTTCAATAAGTGGTGTTGGGAAAACTGGACAACTACATGCAAAAGAATGAAGTTAGAACACTATCTAACACCTTACACAAAAATAAACTCAAAATGGATTAAACACCTAAGTGTAAGGACAGACACTGTAAAACTCTTAGAGGAAAACATAGGCAGAACACTCTATGACATAAATCAAAGCAAGATCCCTTTTGACCCACCTCCTAGAGAAATGGAAATAAGACCAAAAATAAACAAATGGGGCCTAATGAAACTTAAAATATTTTTCACAGCAAAGGAAACCATAAACAAGATAAAAAGACAACCCTCAGAATGGAAGAAAATATTTGTAAATGAATCAATGGACAAAGGATTAATCTCCAAAATTTACATACAGCTCATGCAGCTCAATACCAAAAAACAAACAGCCCTATCCAAAAATGGGCAGAAGACCTAAATAGACATTTCTCCAAGGAAGATATACAGATTGTCAACAAACACATGAAAGGATGCTCAACATCATTCATCATTATAAAAATGCAAATCAAAACTACAATGAGGTATTGCCTCACACCAGTCAGAATGGCCATCATCAAAAAGTCTACAAACAATAAATGCTGGAGAGGGTGTGGAGAAAAGGGAACACTCTTGCACTGCTGGTGGGAGTGTGAATTGGTAGAGCCACTATGGAGAACACTATGGAGGTTCCTTATAAAACTACAAATAGAACTACCATACGACCCAGCAATCCCACTACTGGGCATATACCCTGAGAAAACCAAAATTCAAAAAGAGTCATGTACCACAATGTTCATTGCAGCTCTATTTACTATAGCCAGGACATGGAAGCAATCTAAGTGTCCATTAACAGATGAATGGATAAAGAAGATGTGGCACATATATACAATGGAATATTACTCAGCCATAAAAAGAAACGAAATTGAGCTATTTGTAATGAGGTGGATAGACCTAGAGTCTGTCATACAGAGTGAAGTAAGTCAGAAAGAAAAAGACAAAAAACATATGCTAACACATATATATGGAATTTAAGAAAAAGAAAAAATCATGAAGAACCTAGGGGTAAGACAGGAATAAAGACACAGACCTGCTAGAGAACGGACTTGAGGATATGGGGAGGGGGAAGGGTGAGCTGTGACAGGGCTACAGAGAGGCATGGGCATATATACACTAACAACTGTAACGTATATAGCTAGTGGGAAGTAGCCGCATGGCACAGGGATATCGGCTCGGTGTTTTGTGACCGCCTGGAGGGGTGGGATAGGGAGGGTGGGAGGGAGGGTGACACAAGAGGGAAGAGATATGGGAACATATGTATATGTATAACTGATTCACTCTCTTATAAAGCAGAAACTAACACAGAATTGTAAAGAAATTATACCCCAATAAAGATGTTAAAAAAAAAAGATCAAGAGAATTCAAGAAATGTTTAACAAAGACCTAGAAGAATTAAAGAACAAACAAACAGAGATGAACAATACAATAACTGAAATGAAAATTACACTAGAAGGAATCAATTGCATAATAACTGAGGCAGAAGAACAAGTAAGTGACGTGCAAGACAGAATGGTGGAATTCACTGCTATGGAACAGAATAAAGAAAAAGGATGGAAAAGAAATGAAGACATCTTAAAAAACCTCTGGGACAACCTTAAATTCAACAACATTCACATTATAGGGATCCCAGAAGGAGAAGAGAGGGAGAAAGGTCCAGAGAAAATATTTGAAGAGATTATAGTCAAAAACGTCCCTAACATGGGAAAAGAAATAGCCACCCAAGTCCAGGAAGTGCAGTGAGTCCCATACAGGATAAAACCAAGGAGAAACACGCCAAGACACATAGTAATCAAACTGGCAAAAATTAAAGACAAACAAAAATTATTCAAAGGAGCAAGAGAAAAATGACAAATAATATGCAAGGGAACTTCCATAAGGTGAACAGCTGATTTCTCAGCAGAAACTCTACAAGCCAGAAGGGAGTGGCATGATATAGTTAAAGTGATGAAATGGAATAACCTACAGCCAAGATTACTCTACGTGGGAAGGATCTCATTCAGATTCAATGGAGAAATCAAAAGCTTTTCAGACAAGCAAAAGCTAAGAGAATTCAGCACCACCAAACCAGCTGTACAACAAACGCTAAAGGAACTTCTGTAAGTGGAAAGCACAAGAGAAGAAAATAACGTACAAAAACAAACCTAAAACAATTAAGAAAATGGTCATACAAACATACATATCGATAATTACCTTAGACGTGAATGGATTAAATGTTCCAACCAAAAGAAATAGGCTTGCTGAATGTATACAAAAACAAGAACCATATATATGCTATCTACAAGAGACCCATTTCAGACCTAGGGACACATACAGACTGAAAGTGAGGGGATGGAAAAAGATATACCATGCAAAAGGAAATCAAAAGAAAGCTGGAGTAGCTATACTCACAGCAGAAAAAATAGACTTTAAAATAAAGAATGTTACAAGAGACAAGGAAGGACACTACATAATGATCAAGGGATCAATCCAAGAAGAAGATATAACAATTGTAAATATTTATGCACCCAACATAGGAGCACCACAATACATAAGGTAACTGCTAACAGATATAAAAGAGGAAATCGACAGTAACACAATAATAGTGGGGGACTTTAACACCTCACTTTCACCAATGGACAGATCATCCAAAATGAAAATAAATAAGGAAACAAAAGCTTTAAATGACACAATAGACCAGATAAATTTAATTGATATTTATGGGACATTCCATCCAAAAACAGCAGATTACACTTTCTTCTCAAGTGCCCAGAGAACATTCTCCAGGATAGATCACATCTTGGGTCACAAATCAAGCCTCAGTAAATTGAAGAAAGCTGAAGTCATATAAAGCACCTTTTCTGACCACAATGTTATGAGATTAGAAATGAATTACAGGGAAAAAAATGTTAAAAACACAAACACATGGAGGCTAAACAATACATTACTAAATAACCAAGAGATCACTGAAGAAATCAAAGAGTAAATCAAAAAATACCTACAGACAAATGACAATGAAAACACGATGATCCAAAACTTATGGGATGCAACAAAAGCAGTTCTAAGAGGGAAGTTTATAGCTTTACAAGCCTACCTCAAGAAACAAGAAAAATCTCAAGCAAACAATCTAACCTTACATCTAAAGAAACTAGAGAAAGAAGAATAAACAAAGCCCAAAGTGACCGGAAGGAAAGAAACCATAAAGATGAGAGCAGAAAGAAATGAAATAGAAACAAAGAAAACAATAGCAAAGATCAATAAAATGAAAAGCTGGTTCTTTGAGAAGATAAACAAAATTGATAAACCATTAGGCAGACTCATCAAGAAAAAGAGGGGGAGGACTCAAATCAATAAAATTAGAAATGAAAATAGAGAAGTTACAACAGATAACACAGAAGTACAAAGCATCCTAAGAGACTAATACCAGTAAATCTATGCCAATAAAATGGAAAACCTGGAAGAAATGGACAAATTCTTTTTTTTTTTTTCTTTTTGGTATGTGGGTCTCTCACTGTTGTGGCCTCTCCCATTGCGGAGCACAGGCTCCAGACGCGCAGGCTCAGTGGCCATGGCTCAGGGGCCTAGCCGCTCCACGGCATGTGGGATCTTCCCAGAATGGGGCACGAACCCGTGTCCCCTGCATTGGCAGGCAGACTCTCAACCACTGCACCACCAGGGAAGCCCTGGACAAATTCTTATAGAGGCATAACCTTCCAAGACTGAATCAGGAAGAAATAGCCAATATGAGCAGACCAATCACAAGTAATGAAATTGAAACTGTGATTAAAAATCTTCCAACAAACAAAAGCCCAGGACCAGATGGCTTCACAGGTGAATTCTATCAAACATTTGGAGAAGAGTTAACACCCATCCTTCTCAAACTCTTCAAAAAAATTGCAGAGGAAGGAACATGCCCAAACTCATTCTATGAGACCACCATCATGCTGATACCAAAACCAGACAAAGATACTACAAAAAAAGGAAATTACAGACCAATATCACTGATGAACATAGATGCAAAAATCCTCAACAAAATACTAGCAAACATAATCCAACAACACATTAAAAGGATCACACACCATGATCAAGTGGGATTTATACAAGGGATGCAAGGATTCTTCAATATACACAAATCAATTGAAGTGATACACCATATTAACAAATTGAAGAATAAAAATGATATTATCATCTCAATAGATGCAGAAAAAGCCATTGACAGAAGTCAACACTAATTTATGAAAAAAACGCTCCAGAAAGTGGGCATAGAGGGAAGCTATCTCATCATAATAAAGGCCATATAAGACAAACCCACTGCAAACATCATTCTCAATGGTAAAAAACTGAAAGCATTTCCTCTAAGATCAAGAATGAGACAAGGATGTCCACTCTCACCACTATTATTCAACATAGTTTTGGAAGTCCTAGCCATGGCAATCGGAGAAGAAAAAGAAATAAAAGGAATACAAGTTGGAAAAGAGGTAGTAAAACTGTCACTGGTTGCAGCTGTCATGATGCAATACATAGAGAACCCTAAAAATGCCACCAGAAAACTACTAGAGCTAATCAATTAATTTGGTAAAGTTGCAGAATACAAAATTAATGCACAGAAATCTCTTACATTCCTGTACACTAATGGTGAAAAATCTGAAGGAGAAATTATGGAAACACTTCCATTTACCATTGCAACAAAAAGAATAAAATATCTAGGAATAAACCTACCTCAGGAGACAAAACACCTGTATGCAGAAAACTATAAGACACTGCTGAAAGAAATTAAAGATAATACCAACAGATGGAGAGATATACCATGTTCTTGGATTGGGACAAAAACGGAGCTAAAGGAATCAGACTCCCTGACTTCGGACTATACTACAAAGATACAGTAAGCAAGACAATATGGTACTGGCACAAAAACAAAAACATAGATCAATGGAACAAGATAGAAAGCCTATAGATAAACCCATAGACCTATGGTCAACTAATCTATGACAAAAGAGGCAAAGATATACTATGGAGAAAAGAGTCTCTTCTATAAGTGGTGCTGAGAAAACTGGACAGGTACATGTAAAAGAATGAAATTAGAGCACTCACTAACACCATATACAAAAAATAACTCAAAATGGATTCAAGACCTAAATGTAAGATGGGACACTATAATACTCTTAGAGGAAAACATAGGCAGAATACTCTATGACATAAATCACAGGAAGATCCTTTTTGACCCACCTCCTAGAGAAATGGAAATAAAAACAAAAATAAACAAATGGGACCTAATGAAACTTCAAAGCTTTTGCACAGCAAAGGGAACCATAAACAAGATGAAAAGGCAACCCTCAGAATGGGAGAAAATATTTGCAAACGAATCAAGGGACAAAGGACTAATCTCCAAAATATATAAACAGCTCATGCAGCTCAATTTTAAAGAAACAAACAACCCAATCCAAGAATGGGCAGAAGACCTAAATAAAAATTTCTCCAAAGAAGACATACAGATAGCCAAGAAGCACAAGAAAAGCTGCTCAACATCACTAATTATTAGAGAAATGCAAATCGAAACTACAATGAGGTATCACCTCACACCAGTTAGAATAGGCATCATCAGAAAATCTACAAACAACAAATTCTGGAGAGGCTGCAGTGAAAAGGAAACCCCGTTGCACTGTTGGTGGGAAGGTAAATTGGTACAGCAACTATGGAGAACAGTATGGAGTTTCCTTAAAAAAACTAAAAATAGAATTACTGTATGATCCAGCCATCCCACTACTGGACATATACCCAGAGAAAATCCTAATTCAGAAAGACACATGCAGAGAGTAGGGAGAAGATGGCAGAACAGTAAGACGCGAAGATCTCCTTCCTCCCCACAGATACATCAGAAATACATCTACATGTTGAACAATTCCTACATAACACACACTGAAAGATGGCAGAAGACCTCAGACCTCCCAAAATGCAAGAAACTGCCCACACACCTGTGTAGGGCAACAGGAAAACGAAAAAAAAAAAAAAAAACAGAGACAAAAGAATAAGGACGAGACCTGCACCCATGGGGGGGAGCTGTGAAGGAAGAAAGGTTTCCACACAGTAGAAGTCCCTTCGTGGGTGGAGTCTGCAAGTGGTGTAGGGGGGAATCTTTGGAGCCACAGCAACAGGAGTGCACAGGGCAAAGGGGAGAGATTCCCGCACACAGGATCGGTGCCAACCAGGACGCACCAGCCCGAGAGGCTTGTCTGCTCACATGCGGGGCAGCCGGGGGCTGGGAACTGAGGATCGGGCTCGGGCTCGGTCAGATCGCAGGGAGAGCACTGGGGTTGGCGAACAAAACCTGAAGGGGTTATTGGGCCATGGCTAGTCAGGAGGGAGTCCGGGAAATGTCTGGAGCTGCTGAAGAGACAGGAGACTTTTCCTTCACTCTTTTTTTCATGGTGCACAAGGAGACGGGATTAATAACGCTGCTTAAAGGAGATCCAGAGACAGGCGTGAGCCCCGTCCCAGAGACGGGCATGAGATGCTAAGGCTGCTGCTGCCACCACCAAGAAGCCTGTGCGCAAGCACAGGTCACTATCTCCACCATCCCTCCTGGCAGCCTGTGCAGCCCGCCACTGCCAGGATCCCGGGATCCAGGGACAACTTCCCCAGGAGAATGCACTGGGCGCCTCAGGCTGCTGCAACGTCATACCAGGCTCTGCCACCACAGGCTCACCCCACATCCATACCCGTACTTCCCCCCGGCCTGAGTGCGCCACAGCCCCCGAATCAGCTGCTACTTTAACCCCGTCCTGTCTGAGCGAAGAACAGATGCCCTCAGGTGACCTACATGCAGAGGCGGGTCCAAGTCCAAAGCTGAACCCTGGGAGCTGTGCGAACAAATAAGAGAAAGGGAAATCTCTCCCAACAGCTTCAGGAGCAGTGGATTAAAGTTCCACAATCAACTTGAGGTACACTGCGTCTCTGGAATACCTGAATAGACAACAAATCATCTCAAATTGAGGAGGTGGGCGTTGGGAACAAGACAGACTATTTTTTCCCCTTTTCCCCTTTTTGTGAGTATGTATCTGTATGCTTCTGTGTGAGATTTTGTCTATATAGCTTTGCTTTCAAAACTTGTCTTAGGGATCAGTCGTCTGTTTTTGTTTTTTTTTTTACTTAATTTTTTCTTTCTTAAAAATATTATTTATTTTTTTATTTTAATAACTATTATATTTTATTTTGTTTTATTTTATCCTCTTTCTTTCTAATTTTTCTCCCTTTTATTCTGAGCCTTGTGATGACAGGCTCTTGTTCCTCCAGCCAGGAGTCACTGCTGTGCCTCTGAGGTGGGAGAGCCAACTTCAGGACACTGGTCCACAAGAGATCTCCCAGGTCTACATAATATCAAATGGAAAAAATCTCCCAGAGATCTCCATCTCAACACCAACACCCAGCTTCACTCAATGACCAGCAAGCTACAGTGCTGGACACCTTATGCCATACAACTAGCAAGACAGAAACACAACCCCACCCATTAGCATAGAGGTGGCCTAAAGTCACAATAAGGCCACAGACACCCCAAAACACACCACAAGAACTGGACCTGCCTAGCAGAAAGACAAGATCCAGCTTCATCCAACAGAACACAGGCACTAGTCCCCTCCACCAGGAAGCCTACACAACACTTTGAACAAACCTTAGCCACTGGGGACAAACACCAAAAACAATGGGAACTAAGAACCTACAGGCTGCAAACAGGAGACCCCAAGCACAGTAAGATAAACAAAATGAAAAGAGAGTAACACACACAGCAGATGAAGGAGCAAGGTAATAATGCACCAGATCTAACAAACGAAGATGAAATAGGCAATCTACCTGAAAAAGTATTCAGAATGATAGTAAAGATGATCCAGAATCTTGGAAATAGAATAGACAAAATGCAAGAAATGTTTAACAAGGACTTAGAAGAACTAAAGAAAAAAGAAGCAACAATGAACAACACAGTAAATGAAATTAAAACTAATCTAGAAGGGATCAATAGCAGAATAACTGAGGCAGAAGAACGGATAAGTGACCTGGAAGATAAAATAGTGGAAATAACAACTGAAGAGCAGAATAAAGAAAAAAGAATGAAAAGAACTGAGGACAATCTCAGAGACATCTGGCACAATATTAAATGCACCAACATTCAATTTACAGGAATTCCAGAAGAAGAAGAGAAAAAGAAAGGAACTGAGAAAATATTTGAAGAGATTATAGTTGAAAAATTCCCTAATATGGGAAAGAAGATAGTTAATCAAGTCCAGAAAGCACAGAGAGTCCCATACAGGATAAATCCAAGGAGAAACATGCCAGGACATATATTAATCAAACTGTCAAAAATTAAAAACAAAGAAAACATATTAAAAACAGCAAGGGAAAAACTACAAATAACACACAAGGGAATCCCCATAAGGTTAACAGCTGATCTCTCAGCAGAAACTCTACAAGCCAGAAGGGAGTGGCAGGACATACTGAAAGTGATGAAGGAGAAAAACCTACAACCAATATTACTCAACCAGTAAGGATCTCATTCAGATTTGATGAAGAAATTAAAGTCTTTACAGAAAAGCAAAAGCTGAGAGAGTTCAGCACCACCAAATCAGCTTTACAACAGATGCTAAAGGAACTTCTCTAGGCATAAACACAATAGAAGGAACAAACCTACAATGACAAACCCAAAATAATTAAGAAAATGGGAATAGGAACATACATATCGATAATTACCTTAAATTTAAATGGATTAAATGCTCCCACCAAGAAACACAGACTAGTTGAATGGATACAAAAACAAGACCCATATATATGCTGTCTACAAGAGACCCACATCAGAGCGAGATACACATACAGACTGAAAGTGGGGGATGGTAAAATATATTCCATGCAAATGGAAATCAAAAGAAAGTTGGAATAGCAATTCTCATAACAGAAATAATACTCTGTAAAATAAAGACTATTATAAGAGACAAATAAGGACACTACATAATGATCAATGGATTGATCCAAGCAGAAGATATAACAATTGTAAATATTTATGCACCCAACATAGGAGCACCTCAATACATAAGGCAAATATTAACAGCCATAATAAGGAAAATCGATAGTAACACAATCATAGTAGGGGAATTTAACACCCCACATTCACCAATGGACTGATCATCCAAAATGAAAAAAATATAAGGAAACCCAAGCTTTACATGATACATTAAACAAGAATGGCTTAATTGATATTTATAGGACATTCCATCCAAAAAGAACAGAATACACATTTTTCACACGTGCTTATTCAACATTCTCCAGGATAGATCATATATTGGGTCACAAATCAAGCCTTGGTAAATTTAATAATATTGCCATGGTATCAAGTATCCTTTCTGACCACAACGCTATGAGACTAGATATCAATTACAGGAAAAGATCTGTAAAAAATTCAAACACATGGAGGCAAAGCAATACACTACTTAATAACGAAGTGATCACTGAAGAAATCAAAGAGGAAATCAGTAAATACGTAGAAACAAATAACAATAGAGACATGACGACCCAAAGCCTATGGGATGCAGCAAAAGCTGTTCTAAGAGGGAAGATTACAGCAATACAATCTTACCTTAAGAAACAGGAAACATCTAAAATTAACAACCTAAACTTGCACCTAAAGCAATTAAAGAAAGAAAACAAAAACCCTAAACTTAGCAGAAGGAAGGAAGTCATAAAGAGTAGATCAGAAATGAATGAAAAAGAAATGAAGGAAATGATAGCAAAGATCAATAAAACTAAAAGCTTGTTCATTGAGAAGATAAACAAAATTGATAAACCATTAGCCATACTCAACAAGAAAAATAGGGAGAAGACTCAAATCAATAGAATTAGAAATGAAAAAGGAGAAGTAACAACTGATACTGCAGAAATACAAAGGGTCATGAGAGATTACTACAAGCAACTCTATGCCAATACAATGGACAATCTAGAAGAAATGGACAAATTCTTAGAAAAGCACAACCTGCTGAGAGTGAAGCAGGAAGAAATAGAAAATATAAACAGACCAATCACAAGCATTGAAGTTGAAACTGTGATTAAAATTCTTCCATACTGGGCTTCCCTGGTGGTGCAGTGGTTAAGAGTCCGCCTGCCAATGCAGGGGATACGGGCTTATGCCCCAGTCTGGGAAGATCCCACATGCTGTGAAGCAGCTAAGCCCGTGAGCCATGGCCGCTGAGCCTGCGCGTCTGGAGCCTGTGATCCGCAATGGAAGAGGCCACAGCAGTGAGAGGCCCATGTACCGAAAAACAATAAAAATCTTCAGAACAAACAAAAGCCTGGGACGAGATGGCTTCACAGGCAAATTCTATAAAACATTTAGAGAAGAGCTAACACCTATCTTTCTCAAATTCTTCCAAAACATAGCAGATGGAGGAACACTCCCAAACTCATTCTATGAGGCCGCCATCAGCCTGATACCACAACGAGAAAAAGATGTCACAATGAAAGAAAACTACAGGCCAATATCACTGATGAACATAGATGCAACAATCCTCAACAAAATGCTAACAAACAGAATCCAACAGCACATTAAAAGGATCACACACTATGATCATGTGGGGTTTACTCCAGAAATGCAAAGATTCTTCAATATACGCAAATCAATCAACGTGATACACCATATTAACAAATTGAAGGAGAAATACAATATGTTCATCTCAATAGATGCAGAGAAAGTTTTCAACAAAATTTAAAACTCATTTATGATAAAAACACTGCAGTATATAGGATTAGAGGGAACTTTCCTCAACATAAAAAAGGTCATATATGAAAAACCCACAGACAACATCATCCTCAATGGTGAAAAATTGAAAGCATTTCCACTAAGATCAGGAACAAGACAACGTTGCCCACTCTCCCCCTATTATTCAACGTAGTTTTGCAGGTTTTATCCACAGAAATCAGAGAAGAAAAAGAAATAAAAGGAATCCAAATTGGAAAAGAATAAATAAAGCTGTCACTTTTGCAGATGACATGATACTCTACAAAGAGAATCCTCAAGATGCAACCAGAAAACTACTAGAGCTAATCAATGAATTTGGTACAGTAGCAGGATACAAAATTAATGCACAAAATTCTCTGGCATTCCTATACACTAATGATGAAAAATATGAAAATGAAATTAAGAAAACACTCACATTTACCATTGCAAGAAAAAGAATAAAATATCTAGGAATAAAACTACCTAAGGAGAAAAAAGACCTGTATGCAGAAAATTATAAGGCACTGATGAAAGAAATTAAAGATGATACAAATAGATGGAGAGATATACCATGTTCTTGGATTGGAAGAATCAACATTGTGAAAATGTCTCTACTTCCCAAAGCAATCAGCAGATTAAATGCAATCCCTATCAAACTACCACTGGCATTTTTCACAGAACTAGAGGAAAAAATTTCACAATATTTGTATGGAAACACAAAAGACCCCAAATAGTCAAAACAATCTTGAGAACGAAAAATGGAGCTGGCAGAATCAGGGTCCCAGACTTCAGACTATACTACAAAGCTTCAGTAATCAAGACAAGATGGTGCTGGCACAAAAATAGAAACGCAGATCAACGGAACAGGATAGAAAGCTCAGATATAAACCCACTCAAATATCGTCACCTTATCTTTGATAAAGGAGACAAGAATATACGGTGGAGAAAAGACAGCCTCTTCAATAAATGGTGCTGGGAGAACTGGAAAGCTACATGTAAAAGTATGAAATTAGAACACTCCCTAACACCATACACAAAAATAAACTCAAAATGGATTAAAGACCTAAATGTAAGGCCAGACACTATCAAACTCTTAGAGGAAAATATAGGAAAAACACTCTATGACATAAGTCACAACAAGATCCATTTTGACCCACCTCCTAGAGAAATGGAAATAAAAGCAAAAATAAACAAATGGCACCTAATGAAACCTCAAAGCTTTTGCACTGCAAAGGAAACCATAAAGAAGAACAAAAGAGAACCCTCAGAATGGGAGAATATATTTTCAAATGAAGTAACTGACAAAGGATTAATCTCCAAAATTTACAAGCAGCTCATGCAGCTCAATAACAAAAAACACAAACGACCCAATCCAAAAATGTGCAGAAGACCTAAATAGACCTTTCTTCAAAGAAGATATGCAGATTGCCAACAAACACATGTAAGAATGCTCAGCATCATTAATCATTAGAAAAATGCAAATCAAAACTTCAATGAGATATCATCTCACACCAGTCAGAATGGCCATCATCAAAAAATCTAGAAACAATAAATACTGTAGAGGGTGGGGAGGAAAGGGAACACTCTTGCACTGTTTGTGGGGATGTAAATTGATACAGCCACTATGGAGAACAGTATGGAGGTTCCTTAAAATCTACTAATAGAACTACCATATGACCCAGCAATCCCACTACTGGGCATATACCCTGAGAAAACCATAATTCAAAGGATTATGTACCAAAATGTTCATTTCAGCTCTATTTACAATAGCCAGGACATGGAAGCAACCTAAGTGTTCATCACCAGTTGAATGGATAAAGAACATGTGGCACATATATACAGTGGAATATTAGTCGGCCACAAAAAGAAACAAAATTGAGATATTTGTAGTGAGGTGGATTGACCTAGAGTCTGTCATACAGAGTGAAGTAATTTAGAGAGAGAAAAATAAATACTGTTTGCTAACACATATATATGGAATCTAAGGAAAAAAAAAAGGGTCATGAAGAACCTAGGTGTAAGACAGGAATAAGGACACAGACCTACTAGAGAATGGACTTGAGGATATTGGGCGGGGGGGAACGGTAAGCTGTGACAAAGTGAGAGAATGGCATGTACATATATACAGTACCAAACGTAAAATAGATAGCTAGTGGGAAGCAGCAGCATAGCACAGGGAGATCAGCTCGGTGCTTTGTGACCACCTAGAGGGGTGGGATAGGGAGGGTGGGAGGGAGGGAGATGCAAGAGGGAAGAGATATGGGAACATATGTGTATGTATAACTGATTCACTTTGTTATAATACAGAAACTGACACACCATTGTAAAGCAATTATACTCCAATAAAGATGTTAAAAAAAAAAAAGACACATGCACTGCAATGTTCATTGCAGCACTGTTTACAATAGCCAGGTCATGGAAACACTCTAAATGCCCACTGACAGAGAAATGCATAAAGAAGTAGTGGTACATATATACAATGGAATATTACTCAGCCCTAAAAATGAACGAAATTGAGTCATTTGTTGAGATTTGGATTGATCTAGAGACTGTGATACCTAGTGAAGTAAGTCAGAAAGAGAGAAACAAATATCGTATATTAACACATGTATGTGGAACCTAGAGTCATGGTACAGATGAACCGGTTTGCAGGACAGAAGTTGTGACACAGATGTAGAGAACAAATGTATGGACACCAAGGGGGGAAAACCGTGGTGGAATGGTCATGGTCGTGTGCTGAATTGGGCGATTGGGATTGACCTGTATACACTGATGTGTATACAACTGATGACTCATAAGTACCTACAGTGCAAACAAACAAACAAACAAAACAACTAATACTAAACTTCGTTTGGGTTATTTGTATGGAAATATGTTAATATAAATATTTCAGACATTACATGAAATTTCTCAAAATCTTATATGTTCTGGTGTAATGTTATAAGTCATAATTCTAGTTATTACTTTAAAATGTATATCTCAGAAATAACTAAATTTCTTTGTCAATTGCGTTATTACGAACTTTCATCAAAACTTTAACTGTGGTCATTTTTAAGTCATTTGTCATTTACAGACAGTTCTGGGCGTACTCTGATGCTTTTGCAAAAATGTTCCTATAAAAGTGTTTCATCTTCAAGGAATTCATGGAAAAGACTCTGACAAGTACAGGTTTCTGGTAACTGACTATACTGCTGAACTGAATGAATAAGCATTTTCAGAACTCTAATGGAAAACTGATGAATTCATAAAAGTGCTAACAAACTATCAAGATGAAAAAAAATTACATGGGACTGAGTGAACTGATGCTGATGATTATAATTTTTGTGACTTTCTGCTTGAATAAAAAAAAATCCCAAAAGGACTCAGAGGCAAAAAATACACAAATCAATTTTCACTGGAAAGTAAAGGAGCTGTTTCACTGAGGATTACTGGACTGAATGTCAATATTATGACATAGTATGAGTGTGTTTCGTGTTTGGTAATTGCAATCATTGTTGCTCTTGTTGTGGTCATCCATTTACAATGCTTGGTGCCAGTTTATTTATCTGTTGTAAAAATAAAATACAGTGTGTGTATGAAAAAATGGAAAAAGTGGGTATACAGGGAAAAAAATAATCACAAATAAAGGGCAGTCCTTTAAGCCAAATGCATTTAATTATAAATTTAACATCTGGAAAATAAAAATAAATAAATAAATAAAAGAAACAGTTTGAATTTTGCAGTTAATAAACATCCTCTGAATATGACCTTTTGATATTTTATTTCATAGTAAGTCTTGAAGAGGTAGATTCATTCTTCCCAAACTTTTCTCACTTAAAACAGTTAACAAGGAAAAAAAGTCAGAATCAGAAGGGTTTTACAAGATGAAGATTGCAGAAAGAGATAAGCCATAGTAAATGATGACATTGCTAAGATATTGGCAAATATAAATAGAAAGGTGAGGACAAATGTGTGACACATATCTGAGGTAGCATCATTAAGACTTTTAACTGGTATGAGAGTTGAGGGAGGAGGAGATGACAAATATGATAGAGAATTCTGTCCTAAGTTGGCTGCCTTCACCAACTAAGATGGGATCACATGAAGAAGAGAGTATTTGATGATGAAATGAGTTGAGTTTTGGGTGTCTATAAAATATACAAGTGGTGTCCAGTAGGCAGATGTAAGTTTATGGTCTGTGACAGAGTTAGAGGTCTAGGGACAATAGGTACTGTAATGTGGTCTTGATGCTACATAAAAGCTCTGAAAAGCCTGAGGCTGGGAAGGAGAAAATCAAAGGAATGAAGGACATGCTGCAAGAAGAATATAAATGACTCAAAGACTAACTCATCTCAAATCCTTTCATCTCCATCCTGTGTATTTGGGGCAGAGGAAAGAACTGGTGAAGATGTTGAACCCACATGTATCTGTGTCTAACTTTAGCCCAAAGCAAAATCAAAGTGATTTCAGAGATTACCTAGTGTATGTTTTCCCCTCCCACATCTCTCCATTAATACAGAAGATTGTGATTTAGTTCTGCTATAATTTTTGATGCAGTGCAATAGGTATCACTATAATTTCCAGATATTATAGTGACTCAGCCTACTTATAGCTCTCATTTTCTCCCAGAGAACAAAAAACATTTTCAAACACCCTAAAATATGAATCCCCAGTACAAATTCAAAACACAGTAAATCAAGAGAGAAATTCTGATATGAGTAAAACTTGTGGGCAATTTGCTGTGCTTCTGAAAGTCATTCCTGTGAATACCAGGTCTATTATTGCACGCACCTTTTGCAGCACACTATGGGAAGAAACATAATGCCTTAGGCCCTACTCTTAAACGACCAGACTTAAATTAAATTGAAAATGGCAAGAAACTTCTTTTGTAATAAAAGTAGAAACAGCACCCAGTTGGGATTGTTTTTCTCCAGTTCCTAAAGTTTATGACATTAGCTGCACTTTTGAAGTGACACTGATCAATGAGGGAAGAGATAGTGCTAATAAAATTGGTGGGAGAAGGACTTGAACAGATTCTATATGAGTAGAGGTGAAGGTTATTTTGGTTATCTTATTCCCTATAGCATTGATGAAGGGGTTTCAAGAAGTTCTTGAATCCTTTAAAATGTCTGCATTCTTATTAGGAAGAAGTCCATAGCTCTTATCATATTTTTAAAGATTTGAGTGAGCTAAAATGATCAAGAATTAGTGTCTTAAAGATTCTGTTTAGCACAGTGGTGGTCTCTTTAACTGCTAGTTTCCTTTTCAAGTTTATTCTCATCATTTCAACTAGGTCATAAGTGATTTATCAATATGCCATCGTTTTCCCCACAACATAAAATAAAGTTCCTTACCTATAGTAGCTACTTAGTATGTAATAGCTGATTGATCTCTGGGCTACTTTGCATTAAATTGTGGCACTGAACCTATGTATCTGTCATCTTAAATATTCACATGTAACCTGTATCCCATTTTAAAGAATATGATCACTGGAACTATGTCATACTTTATAGTAGTGAGACAACCCCCAAATCATGCAAATTTTGGCCTTGGAAACATTCTCCCTCAACACTATCAGTATTGCTTCAGTAATGCAATCTTCATTCCAACTAATAGAATTATTTTGAGAGTTCTATTTTATGGATCAAACCTATTAATAACAGATAATTAATTTTTGTGAATATTTTCTGGAACTGGTATCATTCAAAATATTTCTACCTAACGTTTTCATAAAGAAATCCACAGACATATTCCATATACAAACTGTAAAATTAGATCACAACCACAAAATGATTTAGGTGCTTGAAAACCTAAATTTCTTGAACACTTAGTTTAGATAACAAATCTATAGAAAAGAAAATTAGAAGTATTGTAAATTAATATAGACATTTGGCATAAATTATCTTTGGAGATTCGTATAAAGAGACTAGTCAGAATGAGATGGGGCAAATTAAGTATGGTTTTGTAGAACTAAATTAAGTGAACTTTTCACCTAAAGTTTGAAGAATATAAAAGACAAGGTATGAGGCAGAGAGATTTACATATGCAAAGACATAGGAGCAAATTATGTTCAGAGAATGATGAGCAAAATAAGGTAAGCTGAGAGATAAATTAGGAAAAGTAAGAAATAAAGTTAGTAAATTTGGAACCAAGCATATGATTAGAGAAGGCCTTGGATAAGAAGTTTGGGTTTTATTTGTTACCAATACACAATACAGTACATTGTAGCAATAAAGGAAAAAAGTCTAAATATGTGCTGTTTGCAGTTAACGCCCATATATCGAAAGTAAAATAATGTAAAAAGACATATCAGGCAATCACTAATCAAAGTAAAACTAGTGTATATCGATTAAAAACAGAAAGAATAGACAAAGACAAACAGCATTATTGTGGATCTGAAAGGTTGTTAAATAGTGAGAAAAGATTCATCAATCATGTATGCACCTAAGAAAAATAGCCTTAAAATAATAAATTCACTACCACAGGGAAAAATTTCAACATATATTTACTGATTATTGATAGGTTAAAAAAATGATCTGGGAAACACAAGTAATGAATTTATGGACAAACATATAGAGAGTTTTGTGAACAAAAATTTGCGGATAGACATATTTTTAAGCACCCATGGAATATTTACAAACATGAATCATGTACTAGGTACTTCAAAAACATTTTCATGCAACTTTTTAAAGTGAGCATGGAAAGAACAAGATCCTAATGTCTTTGAAGAGATAATTGACAAGAATATGTGGTGGAGCAATAGTAGGAGACAATGTAACAACATAGAATTACTACAGATTTTTGGAGCTCAGAAATTGGAAAAGAGTGGCTCACCTAGTAGTAACAGAAAATTAAAGCAGTAGTTACAGGAAAGCAAAGATGGATTCAGTTCATTCCATGCTAAAAATATCTAGTGTCTTTCACTTTTCCTCCTAGCTCTTATTTCCCAACCCTTAAATTATTTGAGTCTTTCTTCTCAAGTCTGAAGTTACTTCAAAATTTTCCAAATTCTTCATGATTCATAGAAGCCAGGATTAACATTAGACTATACTAAAGTTGATATAAAGATTTACTGTGAGTAAAATCATAATAACATATACTATGTATTGACTGTTCACTAGTTGACAGGTATTATGGGAAATGTCCTTTACATGCATTCTCTCTTTTAGTTCTCATAAAGTCACTGTAATGTAGGCAATATCATCTCCATTTTACAGACCATGAAACTGACCCTTATAGAGATGAAATAACTTTGCCAATGTTACAGAAAAGAAAGATGTAGTTAATCCAGGATTTATACCCAGATCCAAGTCATAGCTCTTAAACAATATTGTTAGCATGCTTGCATTTTAAAACAAATTATAGTGCAACGTGTTGTGTTTTAATTTTTGATATGCACTCTCCATTAAGTGACTTTAAATAATTTGTGTCTGTAAACATAGTTTTCAACTATACTAATACTTACCTAATTTCAATATATTGCTTTGTATATATTTTGTAAATGCTGTTTACCCACCTTTGTCCTTTGGAATTAGCTACTTAAATTCTCATCCTATTCTCAAGGATGCTTATTACTTGGTATCCAGAATAGTGATGAAGTGTCAAAAGAAACCGGCCAAGAATAATCATGAGGAACATTATTTATTTAACCAAGTAACCATGGAACCAAAAGGGTCCCTCAATTTCCTTTCTAGGACATCAAAAAATATAAGACTCATCTGTTTTCTCATTCATTCAATGTATTACAAATTTTATTAAATATTTACTGAATAGTGGTCATTTTTCTAGAGTAAAGCAATACTACACTTGATCTTAGCCAAAAGGCCGAGAAGCGATCTAGAGCAAAAAGATAAAAGGTGACTAACTTTGTCCATAATTTAAGTATTTACATACAGAAGAAGCCAGACTACAGCCGATTCCAAACAAATATATATATATATATATTTTTTTTTTTTTGGTAAGTTCCTAAAATTACAACCATGCTTTTGAACTCATTCACACTGATTATGGTAACAATCAAGAGAAACATTTCTGCATTTAAATTATATTCATTGTTGTAGCTTGGCATGTTTTCCTTCACCTTGATATATCTCTTCTATAATTCAACTACATATTACAACCATAGTTACAAGAATGGGCTATTTTTGAGAATGGTCAGCTGATGTACAAAGTGAACTAAAACCTTAGAAAACACCAAGTTGAATTATAGTTACAGTGCCAATATTTTCCTTTTTGTGCATAAAAACCAGGGATCTTGGAATAAAAATACTTGTATAATGCTATGAGAGGCAATCTTGGAGCTACGGGACATTTCAATGGTTTATAGGGACAGAAAGCTTGACTATTTGGAGGGTATAGTTTAGGGAAGGTTGAGATATTTTGTCACCTATAAGGGTGCACATACATGATTTGTCTCAAATGTATCCTGCATAATACATACAACTACTCAATAATCCAGGGTAAAATGGTGGAGTGGTTTTCATGTGTTTGCATTTACATTAGCTAATGACTAAATGCTAATGCTAGATGATGACTTTGCCACATGTGATATGTGAATTCAAAGAATATATAGGAATAATGGAACTTTAAAACTGGAGTAGATATTTAGTTAAAACAGTTTATGTGACTTGTCCAGGATCACTTAGGTATTTAGTGCTAGACATAGGATTAATAACTATTAATCACTGCATATCCTATGAAACCATTCTATCAGAGTGTGATCTTTCTAAACCTATAAACATATTTCTCTTGAACACTAACTTTAGTTTGGGTCCCACACACAATGGAAAATCAAATTATATTTCATTCTTTGTTAGAACTTAAAGTCATAATTTCCATAAATTTTGTTCCTCCTAAAAGAATCCACTGAGGATTTTTAAAATTGTCTATTTATTGTGTGCCTTTGATAATTTTCTATGTACATTGACAGATCTTATATCTGTTTTGTGTTCTGTATTCTTTTGTAATTCATTTTTCTTGTTGCTAATATTGGAGCTCTATGCAGAGAAACACAAAACATTTCCTATGTATGCCAAACAATACTAATTTTGCTTCTCCTAATAGATTTCTTTTATTTTCATGATGCTCAATATTTTTCACTTAATTCTAATATAATATATGAGTATTAAGCAAATAATATTATTCCTAATTCTCAGAAAAAAATGATAAAGAGCATAGGTTAAGGAATCTAAACAATAAGTTTAATATTCAGAGGCATCAGTCTTACTTCTAAAAAAAAGAAGGTGAGGAAAATTTTCAGTATTCAAATGGTACACAATGTGCTTGGTGAAGTGAAAACACTTCCCTCCCCCTCCTCTCACTCCTGCTTCTATCTCCAAACTGCGACTTATGGTGGGTTCAAGAAGAAAGCCATGAGGTGTAGTTTGTAAGCTACATATAGCTGTCAACACCAACATTTTCTCTGAGGCTGCCTATACACAAAGAAGTAGGACAGAACTAGGTGATTGGAAATTTTAAACAAGATCTTATTGCTTAGTTTTAATTTAGCTTTAAACCTATATAATTTGAAGACCACTGCTTTGATTGATCCATAGAAGCAGGGCTAATTCCTTACCAAGCATTGTTCCACCCCTGGAAAACACCAATGGGCAAACAAAATTGTGTGGATCATCATAACTCCTTGGTGAAGATACACTATCTATTAATCATCATCAACCTTTTGAAAGCTCTGGAGAGTTTCTCTCTATAGGCTAATGATGGCCTATTTTCTAACTTCTTGTTTCTGCTTATTTTTTATATGTGTTTTATTTTGGCAAAACGAAAGCATTCATACTGCTTTTAAAATTTAGTGCAAGAAACTGCATTACATGAAGGACTATTTGTTACATTGTCACAGAATTTCACCTGAGTCAAAGCTATAAAATTACCATATATTTTAAAATCTTTAATAGAAAGCTGAAGTAGAAAAGCAATGTAAAAAAATTAATAAGTCTAGAGTCAGAGTTTTTTTTCAGAAAATTATAGAAGAAACAGACAAAATTAATTAAGGTTACAGAGGAAATAAATGACACAGATACTAAGATTGATTTTATAACTAAATATATTAATTTGAACACATTAGAAAGCACACACTGCTTTCAAATATCCAAAGAATATTTATAAAAATTAATCATGGTCAAAGCCAGAGAGGAAACTAGAAGTTAAAGAAAAAAAAAAAAAAGAGGGTAAATAAACTGTAGAGTAGAATATTAAAAACAAATAATAAAACAAACAACCACACTCTGGTATATAACCCCTGGATTTAAAAAGAAGTAAAATGTTAAATGCAAACTACTTGGAAATAAATGATAGCTAGAACGTTATATATCACAATTTGTCAAATGCAGCAAAAATAGCATTCAGAAGAATTTTTAGAGCCTTAGATTAATGTATCAGAGGATACAAAAGACTGAAAATATATGAACTAACCATACAAATCAATACATTTTAAGTAATCACAAAATAAACTCCCCAAAGCAGAAGAAACATATATTTATTTTTATTTTTTTTTACATATTTTTTGGGGTATAATTGCTTTACAATGGTGTGTTAGTTTCTGCTTTATAACAAAGTGAATCAGTTATACATATACATATGTTCCCATATCTCTTCTGTCTTGCATCTCCCTCCATCGAACCCTCCCTATCCCAGCCCTCTAGGTGGTCACAAACCACCTAGCTGATCTCCCTGTGCTATGCGGCTGCTTCCCACTAGTTAGCTATTTTACGTTTGGTGGTGTATATATGTCCGTGCAACTCTCTCACTTTGTCACAGCTTACCCTTCCCCCTACCCATATCTTCAAGTCCATTCTCTAGTAGGTCTGTGTCTTTATTGCTGTCTTACCCCTAGGGTGTTCATGACATTTATTTTTCTTAAATTCCATATATACATGTTAGCATATGGAATTTGCCTTTCTTTTTCTGACTTACTTCACTCTGTATGACAAACTCTAGGTCCATCCACCTCATTACAAATAGTTCAATTTCATTTCGTTTTATGGCTGAGTAATATTCCATTGTATATATGTGCCACATCTTCTTTATCCATTCATCTGACGATGGGCACTTAGGTTGTTTCCATCTCTGGGCTATTGTAAATAGAGCTGCAATGAACATTTTGCTACATGACTCTTTTGGAATTCTGGTTTCCTCAGGGTATATACCTAGTAGTGGGATTGCTGGGTCATATGGTAGTTCTATTTGTAGTTTTTTAAGGAACCTCCATACTGTTCTCCATAGTGGCTGAACCAATTCACATTCCCACCAGCAGTGCAAGAGTGTTCCCTTTTCTCCACACCCTCTCCAGCATTTATTGTTTCTAAATTTTTTGATGATGGCCATTCTGACTGGTGTGAGATGATATCTCATTGTAGTTTTGATTTGCATTTCTCTAATGATTAATGATGTTGAGCATTCTTTCATGTGTTTGTTGGCAGTCTGTATATCTTCTTTGGAGAAATGTCTATTTAGGTCTTCTGCCCATTTTTGGATTGGGTTGTTTTCTTTTTGTTATTGAGCTGCATGAGCTGCCTGTAAATTTTGGAGATTAATCCTTTATCAGTTGATTCATCTGCAAATATTTCCTCCCATTCTGAGGGTTGTCTTTTGTTCTTGTTTATGGTTTCCTTTGCAGTGCAAAAGCTTTGAAGTTTCATTACGTCCCATTTGTTTATTTTTCTTTTTATTTCCATTTCACTAGGAGGTGGGTCAAAAAGTATCTGATGGTGATTTATGTCATAGAGTGTTCTGCCTATGTTTTTCTCTAAGAGTTTGACAGTGTCTGGCCTTACATTTAGGTCTTTAATCCATTTTGAGCTTATTTTTGTGTATGGTGTTAGGGAGTAATCTAATCTCATACTTTTACATGTACCTGTCCAGATTTACCATCACCATTTACTGAAGAGGCTGTCCTTTCTCCATGGTATATTCCTGCCTCTTTTACCAAAGATAAGGTGACCATATGTGTGTGGGTTTATCTCTGGGCTTTCTATCCTGTTCCATTGATCTATATTTCTATTTTTGTGCCAGTACCATACTGTCTTGATTGCTGTAGCTTTGTATTATAGTCTGAAGTCAGGGAGCCTGATTCCTCCAGCTCCATTTTTCATTCTCAAGATTGCTTTGGTTATTTGTGGTCATTTGTTTTTCCATACAAATTGTGAAATTTTTTGTTCTAGTTCTGTGAAAAATGCCAGTGGTAGTTTGATAGGGATTGCATTGAATCTATAGATTGCTTTGGGAAGTAGAGTCATTTTCACAATGTTGATTCTTCCAATCCAAGAACATGGTATATCTCTCCATCTATTTGTATCATCTTTAACTTCTTTCATCAGTGTCTTATAATTTTCTGCATACAAGTCTTTTGTCACCTTAGGTAGGTTTATTCCTAGATATTTTGTTGTTTTTGTTGCAATGGTAAATGGGAGTGTTTTCTTAATTTCATTTAAAGTTTTGTCATCATTAGTTTATAGGAATGCCAGAGATTTCTGTGCATTAATTTTGTATCCTGCTACATTACCAAATTCATTGACTAGCTCTAGTAGTTTTCTGGTAGCATCTTTAGGATTCTCTATGTATAGTATCATGTCATCTCCAAACAGTGGTAGCTTTACTTCTTCTTTTCCAATTTGGATTCCTTTTATTTCCTTTTCTTCTCTCATTGCTGTAGCTAAAACTTCCAAACCTACGTTGAATAAGAGGGGTGCGAGTGGGCAACCTTGTTTCATTGCTGATCTTAGTGAAAATGCTTTCAGTTTTTCACTATTGAGGACTATGTTGGCTGTGGGTTTGTCATATATGGCCTTATTATGTTGAGGAAAGTTCCCTCTATGCTTACTTTCTGCAGGGTTTTTATGATAACTGAGTGTTGAATTTTCTCGAAAGATTTCTCTGCATCTATTGAGATGATCGTATGGTTTTTCTCTTTCAATTTTTTAATATGGTGTATCACCTAGATTTAATTGTGCATATTGAAGAATCCTTGCATTCCTGAAATAAACCCCACTTGATCATGATGTATGATCCTTTTAATGTGCTCTTGGATTCTGTTTGCTAGTATTCTGTTGATGATTTTTGCATCTATGTTCATCAGTGATATTGGCCTGCAGTGTTCTTTTTTTATGACATCCTTGTCTGGTTTTGGTATCAGGGTGATTGTGGCCTCTTAGAATAAGTTTGGGGGTGTTCTTCCCTCTGCTATATTTTGGAAGAGTTTGAGAAGGAAAGGTGTTTGCTCTTCTCTAAATTTTTGTTTGAATTTGCCTGTGAAGCCTTCTCGTCCTGGGCTTTTGTTTCTTGGAAGATTTTTAATCACAGTTTCAATATCAGTGCTTGTTTTTGTTTTGTTAATATTTTCTCTTTCTTCCTGATTCAGTCTTGGCAGGTGGTGCATTTCTAGGAATTTGTCCATTTTTTCCAGGTTGCCCATTTTATTGGCATCGTGTTGCTTGTAGTTATCTCTAATGATCCTTTGTATTTCTGCAGTATCGGTTGTTACTTCTTCTCTTTCATTTCTAATTCTATTAATTTGAGTCTTCTCCCTTTTTTTCTTGGTAAGTCTGGTTAATGGTTTATCAATTTTGTTTATCTTCTCAAAGAACCAGTTTTTAACTTTATTGATATTTGGTATCATTTCCTTCTCATTTATTTCTGATCTGATCTTTATGAATTCTTTCCTTCTGCTAACTTTGGGGTTATTTTATTCTTCTTTCTCTAATTGCTTTAGGTGCAAGTTTAGGTTGTTTATTAGAGATGTTTCCTGTTTCTTAAGGTAGGATTTTATTGCTATAAACTTCGCTCTTAGAACTGCTTTTGCTGCATCCCATAGTTTTTTGGTCGTCATGTCTCCATTGTCATTTTTTTTCTATGTATTTTTTTTATTTCCTCTTTGATTACTTCAGTGATCACTTTGTTATTAAGTAGAGTATTGTTTATCCTACATGTGTTTGTATTTTTTACAGATCTTTTCCTGTAATTGATATCTAGTCTCATAGCATTGTTGTCTGAAAAGATACTTGATACAATTTCAATGTTCTTAATTTACCAAGGCTAGAATTGTGATCCAAATATGATCTATCCTGGAGAATGTTCCATGAGCATTTGAGAAAAAATATGTATTCTGTTATTTATGGATGGAATGTCCTATAAATATAAATTAAGTCCATCTTGTTTAATGTATCATTTAAAGCCTGTGTTTTCTTAATTATTTTCATTTTGGATGATCTGTCCATTGGTGAATGTGGGGTGTTAAAGTCCCCTACTCTGAATGTATTACTGTCAATTTCCCCTTTTATGGCTCTTAGTATTTGCCTTATGTATTGAGGTGCTTCTATGTTGTGTGCAAAATTATTACAATTGTTATATCTTCTTGGATCGATTTCTTCTTGATCATTGTGTAGTGTCCTTTTTTCTCTTGTAATTATCTTTATTTTAATGTCTATTTTGTCTGATATGAGTATTGCTACTCCAGCTTTCTTTTGGTTTCACTTGGCATGTTATATCTTTTACCATTCCCTCACTTTCAGTCTGTATGTGTCTGTAGGTATGAAGTGGGTCTCTTGTAGACAGCATATATATGGGTCTTGTTTTTAGATCCATTCAGCCAGTCTGTGGCTTTTGGTGGGACTATCTAATCCATTTACATTTAAGGTAATTATTGATATGTATGTTCCTATTTCCATTTTCTTAATTGTTTTGGGTTTGTTAATATAGGTCATTTCCTTCTCTTGTGTTTCTTGCCTAGAGAAAATCCTTTAGTATTTGTTGTAAAGCTGGTTTGGTGTTGCTGAACTCTCTCAGCTTTTGCTTTTCTGTAAAGACTTTAATTTCTCCATGAAATCTGAATGAGATTCTTGCTGGTTAGAATAATCTTGGTTGTAGGTTTGTCTCCTTCATCACTTTAAATATATCCTGCCAGTCCCTTTTTGCTTGCAGAGTTTCTGCTGAAACATCAGCTGTTAACCTTATGGGGGTTCTGTTTTGTGTTATTTGTTGTTTTTCCTTTGCTGCTTTTAATATGTTTTCTTTGTATTTAATTTTTTACAGTTTGATTAATATGTGTCTTGGCGTGTTAATCCTTGGTTTTATCCTGTATGGGACTCTCTGTGCTTCCTGGACTTGATTAATTATTTCCTTTCCCATATTAGGGATGTTTTCAACTATAATCTCTTCAAGTATTTTCTCAGTCCCTTTCTTTTTTCTCTTCTCCTTCTGGAACACCTATAATTTGAATGTTGGTGCATTTAATGCTCTCCAGAGATCTCTGAGACTGTCCTCAGTTCTTTTCATTCTTTTTTTCTTTATTTTGCTCAGAAGTAGTTATTTCCAATATTTTATCTTCCAGGTCAATTATCCGTTCTTCTGCCTCAGTTATTCTGCTCAGTTATCCCTTCTAGAGTATATTTAATTTCATTTATTTTGTTGTTAATTGTTCTTTGTTTCATCTTTAGCTCTTTTAGGTCCTTGTTAAATGTTTCTTGCATTTTCTCTATTCTACTTCCAGGATTTTGGATTACCTTTACTATGATTTTTCTGAATTCTTTTTCAGGTAGTCTGCCTATTTCCTTTTGATTTTTTAGGTCAGGTGGGCTTTTACTTTGCTCCTTCATCTTCTGTGTGTTTTTCTGTCTTCTCATTTTGCTTATCTTACTGTGTTTGGGGTCTCCTTTTTGCAGGCTGCAAGTTTGTAGTTCCCGTTGTTTTTGGTGTCTGTCCCCAGTGTCTTAAGTTGGTTCAGTGCGTAGTGCAGGCTTCCTGGTGGAGGTGACTAGTGCCTGTGTTCTGGTGGATGTGGCTGGATCTTCTTTATTTGGTGGGCAGGTCCACGTCTGGTGGTGTGTTTTGGGGTGTCTGTGGACTTATTATGATTTTAAGCAGCCTCTCTGCTAATGGATAGGACTGTGTTCCTGTCTTGCTAGCTGTTGGGCATAGGGTGTCCAGCATTGCAGCTTGCTGGTCATTGAGTGAACTTGGGTGTTAGTGTTGAGAGGGAGTTCTCTGGGAGATTTTCGTCATTTGATGTTACATGGAGCTGGGAGGTCTTTTGTGGACCAGTGTCCTGAAGTTGGCTCTCCCACCTCAGAGGCACAACACAGATTCCTGGCTGGAGCACCTACAGCCTTTCATTCACATGGCTCAGAATAAAAAGGAGAAAAAGTAGAAAGAAAGAAAGAGGACAAAATAAAATAAAATAAGGTAAAATAAGATAAAGTTATTAAAATAAAAAAATAATTATTAAGAAAAATTTTTTTAAAAAAGTAAAAAAAAAAAAAAGGATGGATAGAACCCAAGGATAAATGGTGAAAGCAAAGCTATACAGACACAATCTCACACAGAAGCATACACATACACACTCATAAAAAGAAGAAAAGGGGAAAAAATAATAAATCTTGCTCTCAAAGTCCCTCTCCTCAATTCTGGATGATTCTTTGTCTGTTCAGGTATTCCACCAAAGCAGGGTACATCAAGTTGATCGTGAAGATTTAATCCGCTGCTCCTGGGGCTGCTGGGAGGGATTTCCCTTTCTCTTCTTTGTTTGCACAGTTCCCGGGTTTCAGCTTTGGATTTGGCCCTGCCTCTGCCTGTAGGTCACCAGTGGGAGTCTGTTTTTCCCTCAGACATGACGGGGTTAAAGGAGAAGCTGCTTCGGGGGGCTCTGGCTCACTCAGGCCGGAGGAAGAGAGGGCTGTGGGTGTGGGGCGAGCCTGTGGCAGCAGAGGCCAACATTACATTGCAGCAGCCTGAGGCACGCCGTGCGTTCTCCTGGGGAAGTTGTCCCTCATCCTGGGACCCTGGCAGTGGCGTTCTGCGCATGGTCCCCTGAGGGGAGTTGTGGAGAGTGACCTGTGCTCACACACAGGCTCCTTGGTACCGGCAGCAGCAACCTTAGTGTCTCATGCCCGTCTCTGGTGTCCACGCTGTTGGCCGCAGATCACCCCCATGTCTGAGGTTCCTTTAAGCAGTGCTCTTAATCCCCTCTCCCCACGCACTAGGAAACAAAGAGGGAAGAAAAAGTCTCTTGCCTCTTCAGCAGCTCCAGACATTTTCCCGGACTCCCTCCCGGCTAGCCGTGGCGCACTAACCCCTTCAGGCTGTGTTCACTCTGCCAGTCCTCTCCCTGCGCTCTGACCGAAGCCCGAGCCTCAGCTCCCAGCCCCGCCCTCCCTGGCGGGTGAGCAAAGCCTCTTAGGCTGGTGAGTGCTGGTCTACACCGATCATCTGTGCAGAAATATCTCCACTTTGCCCTCTGCACCCCTGTTGCTGCACTCTCCTCCACGACCCCAAAGCTCCCCGCTTCCACCACCCATAGTCTTAAGCCCACACAGGAGTTTCTGGGGTGTGGAAACCTTTCCTCCTTCTCAGGGCCCTCCCACTGGTTCAGGTCACGTCCCTATTCTTTTGTCTCTGTTTTTTCTTTTTTTCTTTTTCCCTAACCAGGTACGTGGGGAGTTTCTTGCCTTTTGGGAGGGCTGAGGTTTTCTGCCAGCATTCAGTAGGTGTTCTGTAGGAGTTGTTCTACATGTAGGTGTATTTCTGATGTATATGGCTGTAGGTAAGAGGCCTCAGTTCCTTGACACATAGTTGTCTCCTTAGGGTTACTTGAGTGTCCTCATGTCATGGCAGCTGGCTTACCCCAGGATGAGTTATCCAGCCCACTCTCCCCATGACTGTCATGGATTTGGCCACCGGGGCCACTCCAGAGCTGGTAGCCTCAGTTAGGCCATCCTCCCCTTGAGCTCCGGAGCAGTTCCTTGATGGTAGAGGGAAGAAACCCCTAGCCAGGAGTTCCAGCTGTGTGGAAATGTATGCTCAGTTCTGCGAGAAACATATTAATAAAGAAAAAAGCATGAATTAATGAGAGTGAAAACGAAAAGTGGACTTTATCAAAAGCTTGTTCTGTGATAAAAAATTAAATTAGCTTTTGTTACAGTCATTCATATGTTTTATTTTTTAGATTCCACACATAAGTAATAACAGAAACAGACTCACAGATACAGAGAACAAACTAGTGGTTACCTGTGGGGAAAGAGGAAGGGGAAGGGACAGGATAGGAGCATGAGATTAAGTGGTACAAGCTATTAAGTATAAAATAAATAAGCACAGTTAATATAGCCAATATTTTATAATAATTTTAAATGGACTGCAAACTTTATAAATAATGAATCACTATGTTGTACACCTGAAACTAATATAATATTGTAAATCAACTATATATTTCAGTTAAAAAATTAAATTAGTTATTATCAAGTCTGATCAAAAGCAAAAAAGTGATAAATTAACAAAGAAGTGACATTAGGAACAAAACAGTGACCAAAATTTAAAATAATGTTAAATTATTAAAGAATATCATGTACCTTTTTAAACCAATATATTTAAAACTAAATAGATATATGGAATAGTAATGGAGACATAGGTTCATAGGTAATGGTGTAAAAATGTTTGGAAGGGTATATAACAAAGTAACAGTGGTTACCTATTGGAAGGGGAATGGGAGTTGGAAGTTATGAAATAGAACCTATGTACTTCTGTAGCACTGGGAAAAAAAAACATGAACATGTATTACTTACACTGATTTTATTAAAATAATAAAAATGATATTATGTTGCTTTAGAGACAATAACTGTTAGATGTTACTGGTGCATATATCACTTATGTGAAACAAAAGAAACTGCTCAAAACAAACCACAAAACAAAGAAACAAAAAGCCAAAATGACTCTGGTTTCCAGTACAGCATACAAGGTGGTTAGAGGTTTTCACTTCCATTTCCACGACAAGAAAACAACTGAAAAAACTGAAAATCAACAACTTTTTCGATCCATCAGAGAAGTGATGTCACAGGGCAAATCACTGCCCCCAAACTGGAGTGACAGATAGGTTAATACAGAGAATCACAACTTAACTGGAGCAGAACATGTGGAGCACAAACATCCACAAGAACCAGTAGGAAGGTAGGAAAGCCTAAACTGTAATTGAAAATTGCTGGTGGTTCATTGTGGAAAAGTCTGAGAGTTAAAATATCTGGGGGTTCCCACATTTTTGTGAGTTTAACCTCCAGAATCACTAGCAGTTTCTCACAGTGAGGATCAGGAAAAAACCTCTCCTTCTTCCTTCAGGAAGTGGGAAATTGTACCCATTTTGATATATACCCAAAGGATTTTGTTCTTCTTAATAAAACCTGCCCTGAAGGGAAACAATTTTATAAAAGCCTAACCTACTGGGATTTTACCAGAGCTTAACCTGTCTGAAGGAAGGGATATATCTGACTCCAACCTATTCTAACCTTTAGGATGCGGGAAGGTAAATACCTAACTGGAGTCTTTTCTAGCCTTCTTGTCTCACTTAAAAGGAGGGTGGGATGGTGATTGAGAAACACCTGTGTGGGTCACAGGTTAGCAGCACAAGTTCACTATAAGTTTGATACCTAATTCTAGGGTAATAAAATGCTTCATCTCCTCCAATATCTTAACACCACATCAATAGGCTCCTGTTTAACAGCAGGTGAATAACACTAAAAGTTCTGCATGTCACAGAAATTATTTAAAAAGAAACCTTTACAGAAACCTATAAGGGCTATCACTAATGATCTCATGGGCATTAAAAAGATAATAGAGAGATATTATTAACAACTCATTGTTCATAAAAAAATTTGATAACCTAGATGAAATGGGTCTTTTCCTCAAAAAATACATTATACCAAAACAAACTCATTCAAGGAGAAATAGATAACTTGAATAAGTCTATATGTGTTAAGGAAATTGAATGAATAATGAATAAACATCCAAAACAGAAAGGACGTCGACCAGATGAGGTCATTGGTGAATTCTACCAAATCATTTTTAAAAAGGAAGCTATACCAATTTTCTGCAATCTCTTCCAGAGAATAAGAGCAGAAGGAATACTTCTCAGTTCATTTTATGAGGCTAATGTTGCCCTAATACTAAAACCAGACAATTCCATTAGAAGAAAGGAAAACTAAAGACTAATATCTCTCATGAACATAGATGCTAAAGTCCTTAATGAAATACTAGCAAATTCAATCAACAATGTATAAAAAGAATTATATACCAAGTGTGAGTTATCCCATGTACATGAATCTAGTTCAATATTTGAAAATAATTAATGTACCCCTTCACAAAGTGGGCTAAAGAAAAAAATGATGGGATCATATCATATCAATACATTCATAAAAAGCATTTGACAAAATCCAACACCAATCACGATTAAAAAAATCAGCAAACCTAGAATAGAGGGGGCATCTTCAACTTGATTAAAAACATCTACAAAAAACCTACAGCATATATAATTCTTAACAATGAAAAACTAGATACTTTCCCCTTATATTGGGAATAATGCACGGGTGAACCCCTCTCAACACTCCTGTCAAATGTTATATTGAAAATCCTAGCTAAAGCAATAAGAAAAAGAAATAAAGCGTATAAATATTGGGAAGGAAGAAATAAAACAGTATTTGTTCAGAGATGACATGTTTGTTTATATAAAAAATTCAAAAGAATCAGTGAAAAACTCCTGACACCAACAGTGATTATAATAAGGTTGCAGGATTGCAGGGTTAATATGCAAAAGTCAGTTGCTTTCTTATATACAAGCAATGAACAACCTGAATTTAAAATACAATACTATTTACATTAACATCAAAGTACCTGAAATACATAGGTATAAATCTAACAAAGTATATATAAGATCCATATGAGGAAAACTGCAAAATGCAAATGAAAGACATCAAAGAATACCTAAATAAATGGAGAGAGGTTTCATACTCTGTACAGATAGGAAGATTCAATTTGGTAAAAATGTCAGTTCTTCCTAAATTCATCTATAAGTTCAATGCAATCCCAATCAAAATCCCAGCAAGTTATTTTGTGGCTATTGACAAACTTATTCTAAGGTTTATATGAAATACAAATGATCCAAAACACTCAACACAATGTTGAAGGAAAAGAAAAAAATCAGAAGACTTATACTACCTGACTTTAATTCTTACTATATATAAACGTTCAGTTATCAAGACAGTATTGTATTGGTGAGAGAGCAGACAAATAGAACAATGGAACAAAACAGATAGCTCAGAATTAGACCTATACAAATATAGTCAACTAATCTTTGACAAAAGAGCAAAGACAATTCAACAGGAGGATAGTCTTTTCAACAATTGGTACTAGAGTACTGGACATGTACCAGTACCAGAGTCATGTACCAAAATGTTCATTGCAGCTCTGTTTACAATAGCCTGGAGATGGAAACAACCTAAGTGTCCAGCATCAGATGAATGGATAAAGAAGATGTGGTACATATATACAATGGAATAATACTCAGCCATATAAAGAAACGAAATGGAGCTATTTTGAATGAGGTGGGTAGACCTAGAGTCTGTCATACAGACTGAAGTAAGTCAGAAAGAGAAAGACAAATACCGTATGCTAATACATATATATGGAATTTAAGAAAAAAAATGTCATGAAGAACCTAGGGGTAAGACAGGAATAAAGACACAGACCTACTGGAGAACGGACTTGAGGATATGGGGAGGGTTAAGGGTGAGCCGTGACAGGGCGAGAGAGAGGCATGGACATATATATACTACCAAATGTAAGGTAGATAGCTAATGGAAAGCAGCCGCATGGCACAGGGAGATCGGCTCAGTGCTTTGTGACCACCTGGAGGGGTGGATAGGGAGGGTGGGAGGGAGGTAGACGCAAGAAGGAAGAGATATGGGAACATATGTATATGTATAACTGATTCACTTTGTTATAAAGCAGAAACTAACACACCATTGTAAAGCAATTATACTCCAAAAAAGCTTTAAAAAAACAAGCAAACAAACAAACATGTATCCAATAAAGGACTGTTATCCAAAATATACAAAGAACTCCTAAAACTCAATGATAAAAATACAGACAACTCAATTAAAAATGGGCAAAACAACTGAACAGACACTTTATCAAAGAAGATATTCAGATGGGTTTGCCTCACACCAGTCAGAATGGCCATCATAAAAAATATCTAGAAACAATAAATGCTGGAGAGGGTGTGCAGAAAAGGGAACCCTCCTACACTGTTAGTAGGAATGTAAATTGGTACAGCCACTATGGAGAACAGTATGGAGGTTCCCTAAAAAACTAAAAATAGGGGCTTCCCTGGTGGTGCAGTGGTTGAGAATCTGCCTGCCAATGCAGACGGCACAGGTTCGTGCCCTGATCTGGGAAGATCCCACATGCCATGGAGCAACTGGGCCCGTGAGCCACAATTACTGAGCCTGCGCGTCTGGAGCCTGTGCTCCGCAACAACAGAGGCCGCGATAGTGAGAGGCCTGCGCACCGCGATGAAGAGTGACCCCCACTTGCCACAACTAGAGAAAGCCCATGCACAGAAATGAAGACCCAACACAGCCATAAATAAATAAATAAATACATACATTGTGTATTATTAAAAAAAAAAAAAAAAAACTAAAAATAGAACTACCATATGAGCCAGTAATCCCACTCCTGGGCATATACCTCAGAAAACCATAATTCAAAAAGATACATGCATCCTGATGTTCATTGTAGCACTATTTACAGTAACCAGGACATGGAAGCAACCTAAATGTCCATCAACAGAGGAATGGATAAAGAAGATGTGATACATATACACAATGGAATATTACTCAGATATAAAAAAAAACAAAAAACAAAATAATGTCATTTGCAGCAACATGGATGGACCTAAAGATTGTCATACAGAGTGAAGTAAGTCAGACACAGAAAGACAAATATCATATGATGTCACTTATATGTGGAATCTAAAAGAAATGGTACAAATTAACTTATTTACAAAACAGAAATAGAGTTGCAGATATAGAAAAATACCTTATGGTTACCAGGGGATAAGAGGGGGAGGGATAAATTGAGAGACTGGGATTGACATATACACACTATTATAAATAAAATAGATAGCTAGGGCTTCCTTGGTGGCACAGTGGTTGAGAGTCCACCTGCCAATGCAGGGGACGCGGGTTCGTGCCCCAGTCCGGGAAGATCCCACATGCCGCAGAGCGGCTGGACCCGTGAGCCTTGGCCGCTGAGCCTGTGCGTCCGGAGCCTGTGCTCCGCAACGGGAGAGGCCACAACAGTGAGAGGCCCATGTACCACCAAAAAAAAAAAAAAAAAGATGACTAAAAGTACCTACTGTAGAGTATAGGGAACTCTACTCAGTACTCTGTAATGGCCTATATGGTAAAAGAATCTAAAAAAAAGAGTGAATATATGTATATGTATAACTGTTTCACTTTGCTGTATACCTGAAACTAACACAACACTGTAAATCAGCTATACTCCAAAAAAAATTTTTTAGAGATATACAGTTGGCAAATAAGGATATAAAAAGTTGGTTAACATCACATTTCATCAGGAAATTGCAAATTAAAACACTCCACCTACACTACACACCTATTAGAACAGTCAAAATCAAAACACAGAAAACAGCAAATGTTGGCAAGGTTACAGAACAACATTAACTTTCATTCATTGCTCGTGAAAATGAAAAATGATACTGATAGTTTGGAAGATGGTTTGGTAGTTTCTTAGTAATCTAAGTATACTCTTACTATATGATCCTAAGATTGTACTCTTGATATTTACCCACATTAGTTAAAAACTCATGTCCACATAAAAACATTTCCAAAACTTGAAAGAAACGAAAATGCCAATCTAATTCATGAATGGATAAATCAACAGAGGTATATTCATACAATAGAATATTGCTTAGCAATAAAAATAAATGATCTATCAAGCTACAAAAAGATATGATGCAAACTTAAATGCATATTACTAAGTGAAAGAAGTCAATCTGAAAGGTTATATACTGTGTGATTCCAACTATATAATGTTCTAGAAAAATGAAAAACAGACAGTAAAGAGAGCAGTGGTTGCCAGGGGTTTGGGAGGAGGGAGGGAGGGATGAATACATGAAGCACAAGGAAATTTTAAGGCAGTGAAACTATTTTGTGTGATATTGCCATGGTAGATACATATCATTATACATTTGTCAAAATCCATAGAATATATGGCAAAAAGAGTAAACCTTAATGTAAACTATGGACTTTATTTAATAATAATGTGTCAATATTGGCTGATAAAATATAACAAATATACTAAATTAATGCAAAGAGTTAATAATAGCGAAAACTTGGTGTGTGGGAGGGATGTAAGGGATGATTATGAGGCAAATGGGAACTCTCCTTGCAGTTCTTCTGTAAATCTAAAATTGTTCTAAAAATAGTCTATTGATTAAAACCAAAAGAAAAACACTCTTCATTATGAATGGACCAAATGTTGCTACTTTTGATGTAAGAACAGTTAAGTTAGGCCATAAATTAATTAATTTTCCTGACAGGATAAAGTAACATTGATGACATCATAATATTAGCATTAATGTTGTAAGAAATTAATTTTTGGACTACCTACATGACTGTTAAAGTACAAGTATGAGTAACAAGTAGCTGAACCACTCTTTAGTGTTGGTCTAGTCAGAGAAGACATGAAGGCCAGCTCATACTTGTGGGTACTGGCTTAAAGCCCATAAGCCTTGTAAAACTGACTTGCTCCACATCAAAAGACCTAGGTGCCCATATGTCTTATTCCAGCATGTTCCCCCTTTAAGATATAGTAATAATATTGAAAACTGAAACTCATTACAAATATTCTCAAAGAGTTTGATCCCTTGCTCAGTCTGCTTCCTGTGTAAAGGAGACCAAACAATTATCAGATCACAAACAGCAGGTAAGCTTGAAAATTATGTTTAAATTCAACTCTTTAAATATTAAGTTGTAACCCTCAAGAGTTATCACCATTATCATTATTTTGGTCTCCAGTTTTTGGCCCCTGCAATGTTTGAATGAAATGAGCAATGAAGTTAGCCCAAGGTATAAGGTGATGTAGGCACTCTGGTGGCTACCCTTTGGTAACTGTGAAGAATCCTTAATGAGTAGGGCAGAGTATTGCCAATCTGCAGTACTGGTGGTAGAAAATGCAACTGGAAGTGGTGAGGCAGGATCATATGGCATAGGACAGATCTCCTTTTACTTCATGCCTGTTAAATATATCTTTTATATGTCTTCTTTTTAATTGTTAAATTAATTTTTGATCCAGGGTCCAACTCATTCACTATAAATTCTGAAAGGAACATTTAAGAAGGCTTTCTGTAGCAGTGGTGAGTGAGGTGGGCACATGGTTTTCCGTCAGGAGGTTAACTTTCAAGGGTATGGATGAAAACTAAAGCCAGGTATATATAATAAAACTTTAATAACTGTATCTAATGCTCTTTAAAACTTCTCCATTTTGAATTTGTATAACCCAGTTGGAGGAAATAATTTCCATAAACTACATACTCTGTGAAATACCACTTAAAATAAAATAGTCCTTGAACGACTTAGTACGTTTTTAACCAGAAGTATTCACCTTTTTACTGTAATTTAATATTTTGACTTGATATGTATTCTCTTTCAAATTTTATTTTTGCAGAGTTAAAATTCCCAATTTTTAAATTCTCTCTCTATAAATAGCTCCCACATCGAATTGAATATTTACATTACTGTTTTCTAAACTAATTCCACTATAAATTTCTTGAGGCAAGGCAACCAGAATCACATAGGCATCTCGATTTTATATAGGGATAATGAAAATACTTACATTTTGCTTCTAATAACTCATTGATTTTATAATATTAATATTTTCTTCTGACTAGTTTACTCTTAGTTTCTTTTATGTTATTTGACTCATTCCATCAAAAGTCCTTAGGTTTCAGCAGGTATTTCTCAAAAAATGAATTATTCTGAGTAGGTATCATTTTTTAAATTATTGTACATAGAATTCCTGCAAGTAGATGCTGTAAATTATCTGATAATGATTTGCAATAAGAAATACAGTTTTCCCCAATATGGTACATTACGACCTAGTAAGGAATTTTTAAAAATAATGATTTGGGAAACCACTTTCAGTATTGATCAAGCTGATTGTTCTTTTTTGTGGCTTGAATTCATTGACTTATTTGTATATTTTTTCCTCATAATATATTTTTTTGGGTGGTATATATATTTTTAAGTGGCTACACAAAATAAAATGCTTTTATGTTTGGAATTTTTCATGCTTTTCTTAATTGAAGTCTAGTAGATTTACAATGTTTTGTTAGTTTCAGGTGTACAGCATAGTGATTCAGTATTTTTGCAGATTATACTCTATTATACGTTGTTACAAGATAATGGCTATAATTCCCCAGGCTATACAGTATATCTTTGTTGCTTACCTATTTTATACATATTAGAGATAGCATCTGAGTAGATAAGTAATACCTGAAAATGGGTAACCACATTTGTATTAAGGAAGAAAAAAGACCAAGGATACAATTAGAATGAAATCCCAATAAATCACTCAGAAATAATGTATTTGAAATATATATGTTTGAATTTCTTGAAAGATACAATAAAAAATTTAATCATGGACACCTTTGGAGAGAGTGACTTGGAGTGTCCTTGTAACCACATTTTTAGAAAATCAAGAGCCTGTATTATTTTTATATTAAGAAATGCCAATACCCACCACATGCAAATTTAAGCAATTATGAAGCCATCATTTGTCATTTTTCCTAGAAATCAGTCTCAGAGAATGTCATAAATTGAAAGACCTCAATAGAACTTAGTGAATTTTAACTATGCCAGACACTATGCTAAGCACTTAACATGCAGTATTGAAAATTTTCACAAAATCCCCTAAAAGTTCTGGGTTCTATTATTATCCCCACTTTTTAGATGAAAAACTGAGGACTAGCGTGATTAGAGATTAAGTAATTTGTCTAAATTCACATTGCTGATAATTGGAGAGCTGGAACTTGAACTCAGGTCTGTCTGACTTGAAATACTTGCTCTTTCCTTTTATGAATATGGATGTGTATGAGCGCATGTGTGTGTGATGTAATTATTCGTCATCACTAACAAAATTATATTTCAAACAATGACATTCTCTATAAATATGACTTGGTGCTTTCCAGGTTGCTATGAGTTTTTATTTCAGCAGAAAAAATATGGTGGCCTTGGATTCTGAATTCCCATCACTCATTTTAAACAAGAGCTTCTAGTTCCTGTTAGGTGTATTAAGATTTGTTTCTCAATAGCTAACTCCTACCTGCTTTGTGTCTTCATGAATTGAGAGAACTTCATTGGTTCATTTAGATTTACTTGTAATAATGTATTTCCCAGAAAATTAGGGATGGGAATCCTTAATGTAAGACACTGATGTATGAACTTCTTCTGAGGATAAGATCCATCAGTTATTCTCAAGAAAGCTCACACATTCCACCTCCTATAATTCTATGGTTCTGTGACATATATTTATAATATAGTATAAAAATCAATATGAGTATTTTTTTCCCTAGAGAGAGGTTTAACACTGATAATAATATCCAAAGACACTAAAGTGGATAAAGTGTCAATTTATGGGGAAAAGAGGAAAGAAAGAGGAGGTTGGGATACTAAGACAAAACACTTCTCTAGTTTTTTTTGAGAGTCAGGCTCTAAATCAGTTCTAAGAAGGTTTAGTACAGTCAGGAGCAGCGGTTAAGGAAAAGGTTTCTACGTAAGAGATAATATAAGAGCCTCTCCAATTTAAGCCTCATATAATTTACGAATATTGTGCCTATGGATGAAACCTGCCTATTAGAAAATATACTAAATGTGATATTCTTTGGATAATTAATTTGTTGTTAACCTAGCACACACGAAAAGTGCTGTACAAAGAAATCTCTTCCGTAACTGAGAGGCAGTGAACCTAGGGGAGTTTGTGTGGAGAGGACGGGCTCTGTAAATATGGTATTATAGCCCCCATTAACTCCAAATGTGTTCTTCTTTTAGCTTTAACTAAAATAAAGAAAATAATTAACTTCTGCCAAATTTGAATTTTCAGCTGAATTTAAGAGCTTAACTGTTTTGTTTGAACGATTCCTCAGAATAGTTTGGGTCATAGGAAGAGTGCGTTGTTCAAACAGGGTATGTAAATTGTTAACGAAACTTTCTATTTAGGAAGCACCTAGCTCAGGTGGTGTAGAACATTTCTAGTTTATAACACTGTTTCACAAAAACAGATAAAAGGGTTTGGGATCATCATTTAAATGAGGCTTCAGTAAAATTGGAAACTTGTGGAGCTAGAGGTAGCAAGGATGATTCAGACCATTTAAGTATGATGAATGTTGCCAAATGTGATTTACTCTGCCTTGAGTTTCCATATGTGAGTTGGGCCAGTTTTTCTCAAAATTGGCTCTGTGGTCAGATATTTTTGGTAAATGATTTATTTTATAAACCTTTCTAGGAAAATACAAATTTATATTAGCATATTAAAGGATTTGAGAATTCATACCACAAAGAATACTTATTGTTTGCTTAACTCAGTGTTAAGGGAAGCAATTAATGTGTATGTATCTCCAAAATTGCAAAAGCTGACTAAGATGAAAGGAACATGGCAAGGATGGTTTTTTATCATTAAACTTCTTAGTAGAGAGCATCTTCTTTTGAGCTTTAGTTGAAATCTTAAAGTGAAAAGTTGAAATAAATAAAGCACTAAATACCTTTTTGGTGGGTAAGGGTGGAGAATTATGCCTTAGAAAGTAGGCATGGATAACACTTTAACTAATTTCTTAAAGGTTGTTAAGAGTGAATTTCTATAGAATCTACAAGAAATCCTGAAGCGATTTTCCTTTAGTCAGGAAAATCTGTGAATATATTATGTGGCACAGCCCCCAAAGTTATTCTCTGTAAGTAGCTGACAAATTGCCATGACAATGATGTGCATTTTTATTAAGGAAAATGATGATCAACTAAAATACCTCTGAGTATAGAAAAATGTCCTGACCAGGCTTCAGGCATTTTTAAGATACAGCTCAATTTCTTCACGATGTTACTCAATACTCTGAATGATTTATCCCCGAGAATAGAACATATGGCCATTGGTTCCTGATGATTTGAACAATATATGCATTAATTGGAATTTTTCAGCTTGAGTTTGTTAAAATATGCCTATAAACAGACACAGGATTTGAGTGATAGAAGTATAAGGGATAATATGTGAAGAGTTATAAGGGTGTTTTCTCGTGTAAAACACGAGAACATGGTTTAATATTGTTAATATGACAGGTATATTTACCTAGTTGTGTTGTGATTAATATATAGAGAGAGTACAGGGTAATAATGACTATATTAACTCTTATTAGGATAATGGTGATGTTAGACTATGAGAAAGATGATATTACTGCAAATAATTCTTTGATTAAGTTGATTGTTGGGGGCAGGGCTAGATTTGTAAGACTTGTTAGTAGTCAACATGTTGCCATTAGTAGAAGAAATTTCTGTAGCCCACGGGCTAAAATTGTGGTTCAGCTCTGAATACACCAATAGTATGAATTTGCCAGCAAAATAATATAGATGATGTGATGCCATGGGCGATTCCTGGGGCAGTAGCTCCTATGTAACTTCAAGGTGTTTGGATAAGGATAGCTACTGTGACAAGTGCTATGTGGCTAACAGAGGAATATGTAATGATTGATTTTAAATATGTTTAGCTTAACCAGATTGAGCTGGTCATAATTATTCCTCATAGGGAAAATATAGGGAATGGATACTAGCTAAGTCAAAGCATAAGTATTATTCATACATTCTCCACACATTGTTGTCTAGTGAGGCTGCCTGAAATAATTAAAGATGAACTACTATAATAGTTCTAAGTTAATACCCTACCATCTCCACCACTGTCTCATATAATGGTTATCAGTGATTAGACATTTTGAAGATTCAAAATTTGGCATAATATTACATCCTCTGTCAGCTATGCTACCACTATTGTTGATACTCAGAAATATTATTCTCTTTGTTCCTATATCTAAGTGTTAATATCTCGAGTCAGTCATGACACTTGAATTTTTAATTAGAATCTGTTTAATTTTAAAATATGTGAAAGGGTAGATATATTAAGGGAAGAGAATTAATGTGCACTGTGATGTGTGATGGATGTTGAGATCATCCCCAGGGTTTGGGCAGTATCAACTTTCATTAAGTACTTATGAAATAAAGTTGGATATGTGACATTTGTACAGTACCACAAAAAATGATGATGATTAAAAAGAAATACATTGATTGAGATCTCATGTCACATACCACCTTCTACAGAAATCTTGGCCTTAAAAATTTGAACCTAATCTAAACAGTTATGGCATGGTAGTACCTTTGAAAATTGAAAGGAGAAGGACTCACTCACAAGCAGTGAAAAGTTATTGTTAAATGGGAAAATGTTTAGCTAAACTCTCAGCAAGTTTTGAAGCATGGAACTTAGTTTAAAATACCAAGATATTCTGATTTTTTTTTCTTTTTAAAATATTTGTATTTCCATTTTTGTGTTTTTAAACAGATGGCACTCAAATCAGTGCAGAATTCTGAAGTGAAGGACTGAGAAAGGCAGGAAATTTACACCTGAAATCATGAGACTGCTAGAGCCGCCTATGCCTTTAGTTGTGTTTCCCCCTATCTTTCTATCACATTTCAGAAGAAAAAATATATCAGAGAGCACATCACACTCAGTAGCTCATTTACTTTTGTTTTTAAAACAACATTTCCAACTCAGTATTTTACCATCAGGACCTCTCTATACTGCTACTTGGGTGTCCCCATGGCATGGTCGCTGGCTTACACGAGGGTGAGTGATCCAAGAAAGAGCAAGGCAGAAGTCACAATGATATTTATGACATAGACTCAGTAGTCACACACTGTCATTTCTGCAGCATCCTATTGGTTACACATGTCAGTCCTGTTCAATATGGGAGGGGACCACTCAAAGATATAAATACCAGGAGGCTATAATCATTGGTAGGGGATCATCTTGGAGACTGGCATATGATCAGATGTACTGTCTCCCACTCACTATGATAATGTCTTCAGTTAAATAGTAGTTAATAAATCCTATTTTGGAATTGTGTTCATAAAGCTAAACTACCTATGGTCTTTATATATAAAATCTTCAGATTCAAGTAAGCCATTATTTAATTTGTAGTTGAAATGAATAACCAATTAAGGTTTCATATAAATAAAATTGAGGGTCACGACTAAGAATGGCTTTTACATTTTCAAATGGTTGGGAAAAACCAAGAGGGATACTATATTGAGATATATGAAAATCATAGGAAATTCAAATTTCAATGTCCATAAATAAGGTTTTATTGAAACACAGTCACATTCTTTCATTTACATATAGCTTATGGCTGCTTTCACACTACAAAAGCAAGGTTGAATCATTGCAAGACAGACCATATGGTCCACAAAGTTACAGATACTTACTATCTAGTCCTTTACAGAAAAAGTTTATTGACATCTAACATAATATGTCACACATTGCTCAGTATAGAAGCATTCAATCAGAGTTTCCCCTAATTAAATTAAGGTTACATTCAAAAAGTACATAAATACATTGGCTATTTATGCTTCCATGCTAAACTGTATTTACCATATAACCATGTATTATATGGTAGCTAGATTCCAAATTACCAACAAAAGCCTACTTAAACCACATTCTATACACTTGAACTGATTTTTTACATGTACATTTTCCAGTTGCCTCAGCTACCATTAATCATTTCATTTTTCCTTTGCAGAAGTCACTACATCTCTAGATTTTTCTTCCTTCATTCCTTCATTTAGTGCTGACTAGACCACTGACATGCTTGTAGCTAGCAGAAGCATAGTTGTACCTAGAAATTCACTTTGAGGAAAACATCTTCATCTCCATCTTATATGAGTTATCCTGGATAGATTGAATGCCTTCATGAATGGCCCATACTAAATGATAGTCTCTAATGATTTCCATTCCACCCATACATTCTAAACATACATTATAAAGATATGTAACAGCTGATCTTTCAGCAGAAACTCTTCAAGCCAGAAGGGACTGTCAGGACATATTTAAAGTGATGAAGGAGAAAAACATGAAACCAAGATTGCTCTACCCAGCAAGGATCTCGTTCAGATTTGATGGAGAATTTAAAATCTTTACAGACAAGTAAAAGCTAAGAGAGTCCAGGACCAGAAAACCAGCTTTACAAGAAATGGTAAAGGAATTTCTCTAGGCAAGAAACACAAGAGAAGGAAAAGACCTACAACAATGAACACAAAACAATTAAGAAAAGGAGAATAGGAACATACATATTGATAATTACCTTAAATGTAAATGGACTAAATGCTCCCACCAAAAGACACAGATTGACTGAATGGATACAAAAACAAGACCCATATATATGCTGTCTACAAGAGACCCATTTCAGATCTAGAGACACATACAGACTGAAAGAGAGGGGATGGAAAAAGATATTCTACGCAAATAGAAACCAAAAGAAAGCTGGAGAAGCAATTCTCATATCAGACAAAATCGACTTTAAAATAAAGACTATTACAAGAGACAAAGACAGACACTACATAATGATCAAGGGATCGATCCAAGAAGATATAACAATTGTAAATATTTATGCACCCAACATAGGAGCACCTCAATACATAAGTCGAATATTAACAGCCATAAAAGGGGAAATCAACAGTAACACATTTATAGTAGGGTACTTTAACACCCCACTTTCACCAATGGACAGATCATCCAAAATGAAAATAAATAAGGAAACACAAGCTTTAAATGATGCATTAAACAAGATGGACTTAATTGATATTTATAGGACATTCCATCCAAAAATAACAGAATACATATTTTTCTCAAGTGCTCATTGAACATTCTCCAGGATAGATAATATCTTGCGTCACAAATCAAGCCTTGGCAAATTTAAGGAAATTGAAATTGTATCAAGTATCTTTTCAGACAACAATGCTATGAGACTAGATATCAATTACAGGAAAAACATCTGTAAAAAATACAAACACATGGAGGCTAAATAATACACTACTTAATAATGAAGTGATCACTGAAGAAATCAAAGAGGAAATTAAAAAATACCTAGAAACAAATGACAATGGAGACACAATGACCGAAAACCTATGGGATGCAGCAAAAGCAGTTCTAAGAGGGAAATTTATAGCAATAAAATCCTACCTTAAGAAACAGGAAACACCTCGAATAAACAGCAAAAACTTGCACCTGAAGCAACTAGAGAAAAAAGAACAAAGGTAGCAGAAGGAAAAAATCATAAAAATAAGATCATAAATAAATGAAAAAGAAATGAAATAAGTGATAGCAAAGATCAATAAAACTAAAAGCTGCTTCTTTGAGAAGATAAACAAAATTGACAAACCTTTAGCCATACTCATCTAGAAAAAAAGGGAGAAGACTCAAATCAATAGAATTAGAAATGAAAAAGGAAAAGTAACAACTGACACTGCAGAAATACAAAAGATCATGAGAGATTACTACAGGCAACTCTATGCCTATAAAATGGACAACCTGGAAGAAACAGACAAATTCTTAGAAATGCACCACCTGCCAAGACTGAATCAGAAGAAATAGAAAATATGAACAGACCAATCACAAGCACTGAAATTGACACTGTGATTAAAAATCTTCCAACAAACAAAAGCCCAGGACCAGATGGCTTCACAGGCGATTTCCATCAAACATTTAGAGAAGAGCTAATACTTATCCTTCTCAAACTCTTCCAAAATACAGCAGAGGGAGGAACACTCCCAAACTCATTCTATAAGGCCACCATCACCTTGATACCAAAACCAGACAAGGATGTCACAAAGAAAGAAAACTACAGGCCAATATCATGGGTGAACATAGATGCAAAAATCTTCAACAAAATACTAGCAAACAGAATCCAACAGCACACTGAAATGATCATACACCATGATCAAGTGGGGTTTACTCTAGGAATGCAAGGATTCTTCAATATACACAAATCAATCAACGTGATACACCATATTAACAAATGAAGGAAAAAAAACATATGATCATCTCAATAGATGCAGAGAAAGCTTTCGACAAAATTCAACACCCATTTATGATAAAAACCCTGCAGAAAGTAGGTGTAGAGGGAACTTTCCTCAACATAATAAAGGCCATATATGACAAACCCACAGCCAACATCGTCCTCAATGGTGAAAAACTGAAAGCATTTCCACTAAGATCAGGAACAAGACAAGGTTGCCCACTCTCACCACTCTTATTCAACATAGTTTTGGAAGTTTTAGCCACAGCAATCAGAGAAAAAAAGGAAATCAAGGGAAGCCAAATTGGAAAAGAAGAGGTAAAGCTGTCACTGTTTGCAGATGACATGATACTATACATAGAGAATCCTAAAGATGCTACCAGAAAATTACTAGAGCTAATCAATGACTTTGGTAAAGTAGCAGGATACAAAATTAATGCACAGAAATATCTGGCATTCCTATACACTAATGATGAAAAATCTGAAAGTGAAATCAGGAAAACATTCCCATTTACCATTGTAACAAAAAGAATAAAATATCTAGGAATAAACCTACCTCAGGAGACAAAAGACCTGTATGCAGAAAATTATAAGACACTGATGAAAGAAATTAAAGATGATACAAACAGATGGAGAGATGTACCATGTTCTTGGATTGAAAGAATCAACATTATGAAAATGACTCGACAACCCAAAGCAATCTACAGATTCAATGCAATCCCTATCAAACTACCAATGACGTCTTTCACAGAACTAGAAAAAAAATTTTCACAATTTGTATGGAAACACAAAAGACCAAAAATAGCCAAAGCAATCTTGAGAACAAACAATGGAGCTGGAGGAATTAGACCCCATGACTTCAGACTATACTACAAAGCTACAGTAATCAGACAGTATGGTACTGGCACAAGAACAGAAAGATAGATCAATGGAACAGGATAGAAAGCTCAGAGATAAACGCACACACATATGGTCACCTTATGTTTGATGAAGTAGCAAGGAATGTACAGAGGAGAAAGGACAGCCTCTTTAATAAATGTGATGGGAAAACTGGACAGGTACATCTAAAAGTATGATATTAAATCATTCCCTAACTCCGTACACAAAAATAAGCTTAAAATGGATTAAAGACTTAAATGTAAGGCCAGAAACTATCAAACTCTTAGAGGAAAACAGGCAGAACACTCTATGACATAAATCACAGCAAGATCCATTTTGACCCACCTCCTAGAGAAATGGAAATAAAACAAAAAATATACAAATGGGACCTATTGAAACTTCAATGCTTTTTCACAGCAAAGGAAACCATAAACAAGACAAAAATACAACCCTCAGAATGGGAGAATATATTTCCAAATGAAGCAACTGACAAAGGATTAATCTCCAAAATTTATAAGCAGCTCTTGCAGCTCAATAACAAAAAAATAAACGACCCAATCCAAAAATGTGCAGAAGACCTGAATAGACATTTCTCCAAAGCAAATATACAGACTGCCAACAAACACATTAAAGAATGCTCAACATTATTAATCATTAGAGAAATGCAAATCAAAACTACAATGAGATATCATCTCACACCAGTCAGAATGGCCATCATCAAAAAATCTAGAAACAATAAATGCTGGAGAGGGTGTGGAGAAAAGGGAACGCTCTTGCACTGCTGGTTGGAATGTGAATTGGTACAGCCACTATGGAGAACAGTATGGAGGTTCCTTAAAAAACTACAAATAGAACTACCATATGACCCAGCAATCCCACTACTTGGCATATACACTGAGAGAACCATAGTTCAAAAAGAGTCATGTACCAAAATGTTCATTGCAGCTCTATTTACAATAGCCAGGACACGGAAGCAACCTAAGTGTCCATCAACAGATGAATGGATAAAGAAGATGTGGCACATATATACAAAGGAATATTACACAGACATAAAAAGAAATGAAATTGAGTTATTTGTAGTGAGATGGATGGACCTGGAGTGTGTCATACAGAGTGAAGTAAGTCAGAAAGAGAAAAACAAATAGCATATGGTAACACATATATATGGAATCTAAGAGAAAAAAAATGGTCATGAAGTACCTAGGGGTAACACAGGAATAAAGACACAGACTTCCTAGAGCATGGACTTGAGGATATGAGGAGGGGGAAGGGTCAGCTGGGACAAAGTAAGAGAGCGGCATAGACATATATACAATTCCAAATGTAAAATAGATAGCTAGTGGGAAGCAGCTGCATAGCATAGGGAGATCAGCTCAGTGCTTTGTGACCATCTAGAGAGGTGGGATAGGGAGGGTGGGAGGGAGGGAGATGCAAGAGGGAAGAGATATGGGAACATATGTATATGTATAACTGATTCACTTTGTTATAAAGCAGAAACTAACACACCATTGTAAAGCAATTATACTCCAATAAAGATGTTAAAAATTAACATATAGTATGATTTCATACTCCCCCTCTATTATTACATATATTTTTTTAGCTCTCTGCATGCATAAAGTTTAATATGTATAAAATTCTTTGGACTGATATTTTTATCTTGTCCAAAAGAATCCAATAATCTAAAAATAGCTTTACACAGAAAACTATAGTCAATATTCTTTGATAAACCATAATAGAAAAGATTATTTAAAAAAAGAATATATATATGTACAACTGAATCACTTTGTTTTATTAATTTCACAGCATAAATTAACACAACCTTGTAAATAAACTATATTTCAATTTAAAAAATATTAAAATAGCTTTAAAACAAACGAAAAAAGAGGTCTTCCTCAAAAAAACAAGAAAAATCTCACATAAACAACCTAACGTAGCACCTAAATGAATTAGAAAAAGTAGAACAAAGCCCAATGGATGGGCAGAATGAAGGAAATAATAAAGTTTAAAGAGGAAATTAATAAAATAGAGATAAAAAACAATATAAAAAAATCAATGAAATCGAGCTTTTTTGAAAAGATAAACAAATTAATAAACCTTTAACCAAGCTCACCAAGAAGAGAGGATGCAAATAAACAAAATGAGAAATGAAAGAGAAGAAATAACAACTGATACCACAGAGATTCAAAAAATCATAAGACAAACGGTTATATGCCAACAAATTGGACAACCTAGAAGAAATGGACAAATTTCTAGAAATATACAGTTTACCAAGATTGAATCAAGAAAAAAGACAATGTGAATAGATCAATCATTAGCAGTGAAATTGAAGTTGTAATAAAAAAAAAAAAAAAAAAAAAAACTCCCAGCAAACAAAAGTCCTGGACAGACAGCTTCACAGATGAATTCAACCAAACATATAAAGAAGAGCTAACCCCTATCTCCTCAAACTATTCAAAAAAAAAAAAATGAAGAGGACAGAACACTCCCAAATTCATTCTATGAAAACACCAATAACCTGATACTAAAACCAGACAAAGACATTACAATAAAAAAAGAAAATTACAGACCAATATTCTTGATGGATGTAGATGAAATATATTCAATAAAATATTAGCAAACTGAATTCAACAATATATAAAAAAGATCATACACCATGATCAAGTGACACAATGATAATTCAATATTCACAAAGCAATCAGCATGATACACCACATTAACAAAAGGAAAGATGAAAGTCAATAGATGCAAATAAAAATCATTTGACAAAATTCAATATACATTCATGACAAAAACTGTCATCAATGTTTGTACAAAGGGAACATATCTCGACATAATAAAGGCCACTTTTGATAAACTTGCAGATAACTTCATACTTAATGGTGAAAATCTCAAAGACTTCCTTCTAAATTCAGAAACAAGACAAGCATGTCCACTCCACTTCTACATATCATATTATTGGCAGTCTAGCCACAGAAATCAGAGAAGGAAATGGAATGAGAGTCATCCAAATTGGAAGAGAAGATTTAGAACTGTTACTATTTGCAGATGATATGATACTTTATATATAAAACCATAAAGTCTAAACCAAAAACCTATTATAACTAATAAATGAATTCAGCAATGTTGGGAGATTTAAGATTAATATACAGAAATATTTTCCATTTCTATACACCAATAATGAAATATCAGAAAGAGATATTAAAAAAAAAACAAATCCCATTTAAAATCTCATCAAAAAGAATAAAGTACCTAGGAATAAACTTAACCAAGGAGGTGAAAACCCTATACTCTGAAAACTATAAAACACTGATTAAGGAAATTGAAGATGATACAGAGGAAGGGAAAGATATCCTGTGCTCTTGGATTGGAAGAATTAATACTCTTAAAATGGCCATACTACCCAAAGCAATCTACAGATTTAATGCAATCCCTATCAAAATACACATGACATTTTTAACATAACTAGAACAAATAATACTAAAATTCATACGGAACCAAAATAGACCTAAATTTTCAAAGCAATCCTGAGATAAAGAACAAAGCTGGAGGTATCACCTTCACAGACTTCAAGCTATACTACAAAGATACAGTCACCTAAACAGCATGATACTGGCACAAAAATAGACACATAGATCAATGGAACAATATAGAGAGCTCAGAAATAAGCCCATGTCCCTATGGTTAATTAATCTGGAACAAAGGAAGCAAGAATTTAAATTGGAGAAAAGACAGTCTCTTCAATAACTAGTGCTGGAAAAACTGGACAGATATATGTGAAACAATGAGACTAGAACACTTCCTCACATAATATACAAAAACAAACTCAAAATGGATTAAAAACCTAAATTAAAGAACTGAAACCAAAAAGGTTATGGTTGAGAACATAGGCAGAATACTCTTTGACATAAATCATAGTGATTTTTTAAACATCTTTATTGGGGTATAATTGCTTTAAAATGGTGTGTTAGTTTCTGCTTTATAACAAAGTGAAACAGTTATATATATGTTCCCATATCTCTTCCCTCTTGCATCTCCCTCCCTCCCATCCTCCCTATCCCACCCCTCTAGGTGGTCACAAACAACCTACCTGATTTCCCTGTGGTATGCAGCTGCTTCCCACTAGCTATCTATTTTGCGTTTGGTAGTGTATAAATGTCCATGCCACTCTCTCACTTTGTCCCAACTTACCCTTCCCCCTCCCCATATTCTCAAGTCCATGCTCTAGTAAATCTGTGTCTTTATTCCCGTCTTACCTCTAGGTTCTTCAGGACATAGAGTCTGTCATACAGAGTGAAGTAAGTCAGAAAGAGAAAAACAAATACCATATGCTAACACATATATATGCAATGTAAGGAAAAAAAAAGGTCATAGCAATTTTTTTGGATATGTCACCCAAGGAAAGAGAAATAAAAACAAAAATAAACAGATGGGATATAATCAGACTTAAAAGCTTTTGCACAGCAGAGGAAACCATCAACAAAGTGAAACAAGAACCTACAGAATGGGAGAAAATATTTACAAATGATGTGGCAGACAAGATGTTAATATCTAAAATATATAAAGAGCTCATACAACTCAATATCAAAAAAACAAACAATCCAATCAATAAATGGGCAGAAGACCTGAATAAACATTTTCCCAAAGATGACATATACATGGCTAACAGGCAAATGAAAAGGTGCTCAACAGCACTAATTATTAGAGAAATGAAAATCAAAATCATAATAAGATATCACCTCACACCTGTTAGAAAAGCTATCATCAAAAATTCTACAAGTAATTATGGCGATGATGTGAAGAAAAGGGAACCCTTTTACACTGTTGCTGGAAACGTTGATTGGTACAGCCACTATAGAAAACAGTATGGAGCTTCCTCAAATATTTAAAAATAGAACTACCATATGATCCAGCAATTCCAGTCCTGTGTATATACTTGAAGAAAATCAAAACACTATATGCACCCAAATGTTCATACCAGCGCAGTTACAATAGCCAAGATACGGAAGCACCTCAAGTGTCATTCAACAGAAGAATGGTTAAAAAAATGTGAGATACACACACACACACACACACACACACACACACACACACACACACACACACACACACTGGAATATTACTCAGCCATAACAAAGAATGAAATTCTGCCATTTGCAGCAATGTGGACAGACCTAGGGAATATTATGATTAATGAAATAAGCCAGAGAATGACAAATACTATATGATTATCACTTAGATATAAAATCTAAAAAATAAAACAAATGCATATAGTAAAACAGAAACAAACTCACAGATATAGAAAAGAAGCGTGTTTACTAGTGGGGAGAAGGAAGAAGGAAGGGGTAAGACAGGGCTATGGGTTTAAGTGATACAAGCTACTATGTATAAAATAGATAAGCAGCTGGATATATTGGATAGCACAAGGAATTATAACCATTATCTTGTAACAACTTTTAATGGAATATCTGTAAAAATAATCACTGTACTGTATACCTGAAACTAATATAATGTTTTAAATCAACTATATTCCAATAAAAATATAAAATGAAATTATAAAAATAAAGTAGGAAGTTAAATCTCTATTTTTTAATTGAATCATGGTTGATTTACAATATTATATTAGTTTCAATTGTACCACATAATGATTCAGTATTTTTTACTCTCTCTTAAATTTACTTGTTCTCCAACTCTGACTATAAACTATGAAGTCTCACATGATTTAAACCTGGTTACTTATGGAGCTTCATGATAGCTAAAATATGCTCATGTCCTTCCTACAAAAGTTTACAGATTTACACTGCCAACACGGAAGTCATGTGTTTCCAGAGGAAGATTAACATCTGTGGCATTTCCTGCCTGCTATGTTTTGACAGCTATTCACTTTTGTTTGTTGTTTTAAGAAAAATTTGAAGCAAAATCTCTTTTGAAATAGCTGGCTTACCTCAATGAGGCTGCAAGATGAGCCTTTTTTAATGTTGCTTTATTTTAATTTATTAATTCTTTTGATCACTACATTTTTTCTCATTCTGTAGATGTGTTTAACTCATATTACTTTGTCCATCCCAATGAACTTTCACATCAGTTATGATGTAATGTAAAGAACAAGGGCTTTGGACACATTAGACCTGGTTCTCTATGAAGTACTAATGTCATATTCATTATACAGATGAGGAAACAGAAGGGCAAAGAAGTAAGTTTTCCAAAGTACCACTATATGTGAATGGCAGAGCCAGGACTTCAAGCAAGGCTGTCTGACTTTGGAGTCAATGTTATTTACAGTTATGTTCTACTGTCTCCTTTTGGCTGTTATGTTTTTCTCTGATAGGTCCTGAAATAGATAGCTCTTGCTCAAAGCCACATAACATCTCAGAAGACAAAATCATGAATAGATTCTGTGTTCAAAGATGTATGATCCTTGATCTCATTACACCATATTAATATGCTCCTCATGGAAGTGGAAACACATAAATGCAAAGTACAATTTTTCAAAAAAACTTTTAGAGTAAAAAAGTGGTTACATTAAATAGTCTAACCCCTATAATATAATGGAAGAAGCTTATGTCCTTACAGATGAAAACGTGGCTACCTTAATTGATTTTGTGAAATCGCCTGAGATCAACAACTCCAAAGTTAACTATTAAAGCAACAAAACTACTCAATGTCAGGTTGCCATAAAGGGTTAGAAACATAGATATGAAGGTGATAATGGAATGAGGTGGAGAGTGATCCAAGTTGGCAAATAGAAAATAAGGTCTGGATATAAACCTCTAGTTGGGAACAGAGGCCTTCAGGACTTCACGTACCTAAAGTTATCTGAGTTCTCCTTTACTCCTCCTTCTAGGAATGCAGGTGTATTTCTTCCCGAATCCTAACAGAGAGAGAAAGACAACTGACAACCATCTCTATGTTTACCCCAGTACCTTTTACACACACACATACCTTACGCTTTAAAAAGGTATATCCTTCCTATAATTCTGCTCTGAAAAAAATAGTAAACACTTTAAACTTTCTAAGAGTCTCCATGGTCATTTTCACACTTGATTTTTCAGTAGTTTTAAAGCCTTTCAGACTTTTCTGAATATTTTTTACCTTGTTTCATTCATCATGCTAAAATGGAAGGTTCTGATAAACTCAACTCAAAAATACATGCAATGAATGCCGAAATGAAAGACATTGAAATGAGGAAAGCAAAAAATAAAGTTTCCATAAGCCTCATATAATTTGGTGCTCAAAGGTCAGTAAGAAATATCTACACCTTTAAGCTATCCATACAACTGCTGAGTAATTTGTGTGAAGGGAAAGCATTTAAAAATGTCTAAAATAAATTTTACAGTCTAAAAACATTATCTAACATGACCTATATACCTCAACTATCAATCTACCATGCCAATATTACTCTTAATTGTTTTAGTAATTCATCTTACTCTTCTTCCATTTTCTTGATTCTAAACTCAATTACAATATTATTATTATTTTTTAATTTTAAAAACTCTAAACCCTAACCTTATAGTAAAACATACTTCTCCCAATTCCTCTTTTTCTCTACATTGCTGTGTGTCTGCATGTGTGTACATATGTGTGTTTATCTGCGTGTGTGTGTCTGTGTTTTCAAGTGTCCCTAAATATTAGTTTCCATTTCAAATGCCAATTTTTAAATATTGAAAAATATGAAAATATTCCCAGCGTTGTGGAGTGTCATTGTCCTGAAAAAGAATGCAGCTTCGTGTGTGAATGGGATTTTTAAAAGTCTTCGAGTTGGTGTCTAATTGCTACCTACCCTAATCAGGAATTATTAACTGTCAGGAAGTAAAGAAAATATAAGCTTCTTTCATACTTCCATTTGTCTGAAACAGGAAAAGGAAACCATGGTAACAAGTACAAAAAATGATCCACCCAAAATAAAACATTGACAATGTATGGGCCTAGTGTATTTTTTATTTTCTTCAAGAATGTGTGAAAATGGAGATACCAGATGTGCCATTCTGACTAGGTGAATGTGCACAGCCCAAGTGTATATCTATGACACAGATTACACATGTTCCACAGGGTTTTGGATCTTAATATAAAAAACATTTCCTTCATGAAAATATACTGTGGATTCCATTAAATGTGATTGCTCAGTGTAAATTTGCAAGTGGTGCAATTTGATACTTCTACATCCTCTATGAATTAAAGTTTTAATTTTCATATATGTTATCTATAAATGAGAATTAAGAAATATGCACCACCCTATGTCATGCCCATGCCCTTCAACTATTTAAACATATGTATATGTATAACTGATTCACTTTTTTATAAAGCAAAAGTAACACACAATTGTAAAGCAATTATACTCCAATAAAGATGTTAAAATAAATAAATAAATAAATATATATATATATATATATATATAAATAAATAATTGCTATATTGGAATGCAGGTATATTAACTTGCTTTAAGAAAAGAGAAAGTAAAAAAGTATTATTAAGGCATACATATTTACAAACCCCAAACCATTTCTAGACTTTCTAAGCAGGGAATGCTGACAAGATATTTCATTGATAACCTTGTAACTCACACTTTTGAGGATACTTTCAGGAATAGCAGTTATCTGTGAGGTTTTGAGCAAATTAACTTTCAGAATTTCATTTTTTTTCCTTTTCTATAGTGAGGTAGATGACAGAAGTTTTATAAGACCCAAATGGGAGAATACATATGAAAATATTTGGTAACTCCAAGGCCCCAAATACAATGTCCTAAACTCTTGAATTGGTAATACTAGGAGATATTACCATATAATGAATTAGAATATATAGGTGATGCATAAAATGGAAAACAATTTAAAAGTCATTAAACTGATTGTCCTTTACTGGTTTCAGTTAAGAATAAACTTAAAATTAAGTAATTTGATACAGCCACTATGGAGAACAGTATGGAGATGCCTCAAGAAACTAAAAATAGAATTACCATATGACCCAGCAATACCACTACTGGGCATATACTCTGACAAGACCATAATTCAGAAAGAGTCATATACCACAATGCTCACTGCAGCTCTATTTACAAGAGCAAGGACATGGAAGCAACCTAAGTGTCAATCAATAGATGAATGGATAAAGAAGATGTGGCACATATATACAATGGAATATTACTCAGCCATAAAAAAAACAAAACTGAGTTATTTGTAGTGAGGTGGATGGACATAGAGCCTGTCATACAGAGTGAAGTAAGTCAGAAAGAGAAAAACAAATACCATATGCTAACACATATATATGGAATCTAAAAAAGAAAAAAAAAAGAAAAAGATGGTTCTGAAGAACCGAGGGGCAGGACAGGAATAAAGACACAGACACAGAATAGACTTGAGGACATGGGGAGAGGGAAGCGTAAGCTGGGACGAAGTGAGAGAGTGACATGGACATGTATACACTACCAAATGTAAAATAGATAGCTAGTGGGAAGCAGCCACATGGCACAGGGAGATCAGCTCAGTACTTTGTGTCCACCTATAGGGGTAGGATAGGGAGGGTGTGAGGGAGATGCAAGAGGGAGGAGATATGGGGATGTATAGCTGATTCACTTTGTTATACAGCAGAAATTAACACACCATTGTAAAACAATTATACTCCAATAAAGATGTTAAAAAAAAGAGAATAAAGGAAATTAGGATCATACTTGCTGTAGTTGTTACTCATTCATCAGATGATTGTTATATACTACTATGCCTATCAGCTAGGATTTTATACATCTGAAGAAGGTGAGACAGGACATTTGAGAGATATAGAAACAGGCTCAGAATTCATAAATTGGTCAAGGTTATTGCCAGAGCTATGACTATAACAATGACATATTTTAAAGGTACTTAATGGCCTATAAAACACTAAGAAACAATTTGTATTACAAAAGTCTTGTATACCCTTATGACTATTTAAATTTTGATTTTTTATTTGTTTAAAAATATTTATTTATGGGCACTGGATATATAGTATTGAATAAGATATATAAGGCTTTGTCTTCATGGAGCTGACATTCAAAGTCCTAAAAGGTCAGAAGTGTCTAAAGTGAAATCAACAGTTTCCTTTTCATCCTGTCATCACAGCCCCCAAAATAACTATTGTCAAAAACTTGATGACTCTCCTTTCATACTTCTTCTTTCCTTACACAAACACATACGTACATGTAGATGCTTGTTTCAGTTTTGTAAAAATATAGGACAATACTACTATACATGTTATTATTTACTGGTTTTATTCACTTAACAAAACATCACGGACATTCTTTCAAGTAGTTACATATAGATTTACCTTATTTTTAGTAGGTTCATCATATTCCATTGCCACAATACATTACTGCCTTATTTCCCTATTGATACATCTCAAAGTTACTTAAAGTTTTATTATTGAAACAAACAACATGGAAATAAATATTTTGATCAAGTTTCCTTCACAGAGATAATTTTTATTTCTTCAGATAAATTCTCCAATATGGGACTCAAAGTGGATGTGAATTTATATAAAACACTGCTGGATTACTTTCTTTCTCTCTCTTTTTTTTTTAACATCTTTATTGCAGTATAATTGCTTTACAATGGTGTGTTAGTTTCTGCTTTATAACAGAGTGAATCAGTTATACATATACATATGTTCCCATATCTCTTCCCTCTTAGTCTCCCTCCCTCCCACCCTCCCTATCCCACCCCTCAGGGCAGTCACAAAGCACGGAGCTGGTATCCCTGGGCCATGCGGCTGTTTCCCACTGGCTATCTACCTTACGTCTGTTAGTATATATATATGTCCATGTCTCTCTCTCGCCCTATCACAGCTCACCCTTCCCCCTCCCCATATCCGCAAGTCCATTCTCCAGTAGTCTGTGTCTTTATTCCTGTTTTACCCCTAGGTTCTTCATAACATTTTTTTTTTCTTAAATTCCATATATATGTGTTAGCATATGGTATTTGTCCTTCTCTCTCTGACTTACTTCACTCTGTATGACAGACTCTAGGTCTGCCCACCTCATTACAAATAGCTCAGTTTTGTTTCTTTTTATGGCTGAGTAATATTCCATTGTATATATGTGCCACATCTTCTTTATCCATTCATCCGACGATGGGCACTTAGGTTGTTTCCATCACCGGGCTATTGTAAATAGAGCTGCGTGTTCTCCATAGCGGCTGAACCAATTCAATTCCCACCAGCAGTGCAAGAGTGTTCCCTTTTCTCCACACCCTCTCCAGCATTTATTGTTTCTAGATTTTTTGATGATGGCCATTCTGACTGGTGTGAGATGATATCTCATTGTAGTTTTGATTTGCATTTCTCTAATGATTAATGATGTTGAGCATTCTTTCATGGGTTTGTTGGCAGTCTGTATATCTTCTTTGGAGAAATGTCTATTTAGGTCTTCTGCCCATTTTTGGATTGGGTTGTTTATTTTTTTGTTATTGAGCTGCATGAGCTGCCTGTAAATTTTAGAGATTAATCCTTTGTCAGTTGATTCATTTGCAAATATTTCCTCCCATTCTGAGGGTTGTCTTTTTGTCTTGCTTATGGTTTCCTTTGCTGTGCAAAAGCTTTGAAGTTTCATTAGGTCCCATTTGTTTATTTTTGTTTTTATTTCCATTTCTCTAGGAGATGGGTCAAAAAGGATCTTGCTGTGATTTATGTCATAGAGTGTTCTGCCTTTGTTTTCCTCTAAGAGTTTGATAGTTTCTGGCCTTACATTTAGGTTTTAATCCATTTTGAGCTTATTTTTGTGTATGGTTTTAAGGAGTGATCTAATCTCATACTTTTACATATACCTGTCCAGTTTTCCCAGCACCACTTATTGAAGAGTATGTCCTTTCTCCACAGTATATTCCTGCCACCTTTATCAAAGATAAGGTGTCCATATGTGCATGGGGTTTATCTCTGGGCTTTCTATCCTATTCCATTGATCTATCTTTCTGATTTTCTGCTAGTACCATACTGTCTTGATTACTGTAGCTTTGTAGTATAGTCTGAAGTCAGGGAGCCTGATTCCTCCAGCTCCATTTTTTGTTCTCAAGATTGCTTTGGCTATTGGGGTCTTTTGTGTTTCCATACAAATTGTGAAATTTTTTGTTCTAGTTCTGTGAAAAATGCCAGTGGTAGTTTGATAGGTATTGCATTGAATCTATAGATTGCTTTGGGAAGTAGAGTCATTTTCACAATGTTGATTCTTCCAATCCAAGAACATGGTATATCTCTCCATCTGTTTGTATCATCTTTAATTTCTTTCATCAGTGTCTTATAATTTTCTGCATACAGGTCTTTTTTCTCCTGAGGTGGGTTTATTCCTCGATATTTTATTCTTTTTGTTGCAGTGGTAAATGGGAGTGTTTTCTTGATTTCACTTTCAGATTTTTCATGACTAGTATATAGGAATGCCAGAGATTTCTGTGCATTAATTTTGTATCCTGCTGCTTTACCAAATTCATTGATTAGCTCTAGTAGTTTTCTGGTAGCATCTTTAGGATTCTCTATGTATAGTATCATGTCATCTGCAAACAGTGACAGCTTGGCTTCTTCTTTTCTGATTTGGATTTCTTTTATTTCCTTTTCTTCTCTGATTGCTGTGGCTAAAACTTCCAAAACTATGTTGAATAAGAGTGGTGAGAGTAGGCAACCTTGTCTTGTTCCTGATCTTAGTGGAAATGCTTTCAGTTTTTCACCATTGAGGATGATGTTGGCTGTGGGCTTGTCATATATGGCCTTTAGTATGTTGAGGAAAGTTCCCACTACACCTACTTTCTGCAGGGTTTTTGTCATAAACAGGTGTTGAATTTTGTCAGAAGCTTTCTCTGCATCTATTGAGATGATCATATGGTTTATCTCCTTCAATTTGTTAATATGGTTTATCACATTGATAGCTTTGCATATATTGAAGAATCCTTGCATTCCTGGAATAAACCCCACTTGATCATGGTGTATGATCCTTTTAATGTGCTGTTGGATTCTGTTTGCTAGTATTTTGTTGAGTATTTTTGCATCTATGTTAATCAGTGATATTGGCCGGTAGTTTTCTTTCTTTGTGACATCCTTGTCTGGTTTTGGTATCAAGGTGATGGTGGCCTCGTAGAAGGAATTTGGGAGTGTTCATCCCTCTGCTATATTTTGGAAGAGTTTGAGAAGGATAGGTGTTAGCTCTTCTCTAAATGTTTGGTAGAATTCAACTGTGAAGCCATCTGGTGTTGGGCTTTTGTTTGTTGGAAGATTTTTAATCACAGTTTCAACTTCAGTGTTTGTGATTTGTCTGTTCATATTTTCTATTTCTTCCTGATACAGTCTTGGTAGTTTGTGCATTTCTAAGAATTTGTCCATTTCTTCCAGATTGTCCATTTTATTGGCATAGAGTTGCTTGTAGTAATCCCTCATGATTTTTTTTATTTCTGCAGTGTCAGTTGTTACTTCTCCTTTTTCATTTCTGATTCTATTGATTTGAGTCTTCTCCCTTTTTTTCTTGATGAGTCTGGCTAATGGTTTATCTATTTTGTTTATCTTCTCAAAGAACCAGCTTTTAGTTTTATTGATCTTTGCTATTATTTCCTTCATTTCTTTTTCATTTATTTCTGATCTGATTTTTATGATTTCTTTCCTTCTGCTAACTTTAGGTTAACTGCTTGAGGTGCAAGGTTAGGTTGTTTATTCGAGATGTTTCCTGCTTGTTAAGGTGGGCTTGTATTGCTATAAACTTTCCTCTTAGAACTGCTTTTGTTGCATCTCATAGGTTTTGGGTCGTCCTGTCTCCATTGTCATTTGTTTCTAGGTATTTTTTAATTTCCTGTTTGATTTCTTCAGTGATCACTTCGTTATTAAGTAGTGTATTGTTTAGCCTCCATGTGTTTGTATTTTTTACAGATGTTTTTCCTGTAATTGATATCTAGTCTCATAGCGTTGTTGTCTGAAAAGATACCTGATACAATTTCAATTTCCTTAAATTTACCAAGGCTTGATTTGTGTCGCAAGATATTATCTATCCTGGAGAATGTTCCATGAGCACTTGAGAAAAATGTGTATTCTGTTGTTTTTGGATGGAATGTCCTATAAATATCAATTAAGTCCATCTTGCTTAATTTATCATTTAAAGCTTTTATTTCCTTATTTATTTTCATTTTGGATGATCTGTCCATTGGTGAAAGTGGGGTGTTGAAGTCCCCTACTATGAATGTGTTACTGTCGATTTCCCCTTTTATGGCTGCTAGTTTTTGCCTTATGTATTGAGGTGCTCCTATGTTGGGTGCATAAATATTTACAATTGTTATATCTTCTTCTTGGATCGATCCCTTGATCATTATGTAGTGTCCTTCTTTGTCTCTTCTGATAGTCCTTATTTTAAAGTCTATTTTGTCTGATATGAGAATTGCTACTCCAGGTTTCTTTTGGTTTCCATTTTCGTGGAATATCTTTTTCCATCCCCTTACTTTGAGTCTGTATGTGTCTCTAGGTCTGAAGTGGGTCTCTTGTAGACAGCATATATATGGGTCTTGTTTTTGTATCCATTCAGCCAATCTGTGTCTTTTGGTGGGAGCATTTAGTACATTTACATTTAAGGTAATTATCGATATGTATGTTCGTATTCCCATTTTATAAGTTGTTTTGGCTTCATTATTATAGGTCTTTTCCTTCTCTTGTGTTTTTGTCTAGAGAAGTTCCTTTAGCATTTGTTGTAAAGCTGGTTTGGTGGTGCTGAACTCTCTCAGCTTTTGCTTGTCTGTAAAGGTTTTAATTTCTCCATCAAATCTGAATGAGATCCTTGCTGGGTAGAGTAATCTTGGTTGCAGGTTTTTCTCCTTCATCACTTTCAATATGTCCTGCCACTCCCTTCTGGCTTGTAGAGTTTCTGCTGAGAGATCAGCTGTTAACCTTATGGGGATTCCCTTGTGTGTTATTTGTTGTTTTCCCCTTGCTGCTTTTAATATGCTTTCTTTGTATTTAGTTTTTGACAGTTTGATTAATATGTGTCTTGGTGTATTTCTCCTTGAATTTATCCTGTATCGGACTCTCTGTGCTTCTTGAGCTTGATTAACTATTTCCTTTCCCATATTAGGGAAGTTTTCAACTATAATCTCTTCAAATATTTTCTCAGTCCCTTTCTTTTTCTCTTCTTCTTCTGGAACCCCTATAATTCGAATGTTGGTGCGTTTAATGTTGTCCCAGAGGTCTCTGAGACTGTCCTCAGTTCTTTTCATTCTTTTTTCTTTATTCTGCTCTGCAGTAGTTATTTCCACTATTTTATCTTCCAGGTCACTTATCCGTTCTTCTGCCTCATTTATTCTGCTATTGATCCCATCTAGAGTATTTTTCATTTCATTTATTGTGTTGTTCATCATTGTCTGTTTCATCTTTATTTCTTCTAGGTCCTTGTTAACTGCTTCTTGCATTTTGTCCATTCTATTTCCAAGATTTTGGATCATCTTTACTATCATTATTCTGAACTCTTTTTCAGGTAGACTGCCTATTTCCTCTTCATTTGTTAGGTCTGGTGCATTTTTATCTTGCTCCTTCATCTGCTGTGTGTTTTTCTGTCTTCTCATTTTGCTTATCTTACTGTGTTTGGGTTCACCTTTTCGCAGGCTGCAAGTTCGTAGTTCCCGTTGTTTTTGATGTCTGTCTCCAGTGGCTAAGGTTGGTTCAGTGGGTTGTGTAGGCTTCCTGGTGGAGGGGACTAGTACCTGTGTTGTGGTGTATGAGGCTAGATCTTGTCTCTCTAGTGGGCAGGTCCACGTCTGGTGGTGTGTTTTGAGTTGTCTGTAGACTTATTATGATTTTAGGCAGCCTCTCTGCTAGTGGGTGGGGTTGTGTTCCTATTTTGCTAGTTGTTTGGCATAGGTTGTCCAGCAGTGTAACTTGCTGGTCGTTGAGTGAAGCTGGGTGCTGGTGTTTAGATGAAGGTCTCTGGGAGATTTTCGCCGTTTGATATTATGTGGAGCTGGGAGGTCTCTTGCTGACCAGTGTCCTGAAGTTGGCTTTCCCACCTCAGAGGCAGAGTCCTGATTCCTGGCTGGGGCAGCAAGAGCCTTTCATCCGCACGGCTCAGATTAAAAGGGAGAGAAAGTAGAGAGAATTAGTAGAAGTAGGAAGAAAGAAAGAAAGGAGAAAAGAAGGAAAGAAGGAAAGAAAGGAGGGAGGCGGGAGGGAGGAAGGAAGGAAGGAAGGAAGGAGGGAAGGAAGGAAAAAAGAAAGAAAGAAGATACAGTAAAATAATATAAAGTATAATAAAGTTATTGTATTAAAAATAATTATTTAGAGAGAAAAAAAAAGGGACAGATAGAACCTTAGTACAAATGTTGGAAGCAAAGCTATACAGACAAAATCTTACACAGAAGCATACACATACACCCTCACAAAAAGAGCTAAAGGGGAAAAAAATCTTAAAACTTGCTCTCAAAGTCCACCTCCTCAATTTGGGATGATTCGTTGTCTAAAGGAAGGAAGGTAGGAAAGAAAGAAAGAAGGTAAAGTATAATAGAATTATTTAAATTAAAATTAAGTATTAAGAAAAAGGAAATAAAAAAAAACAATGGACTGATTGAACGCTAGCCCAAATGGTGGAAGCAAAGCTATACAGACAAGATCTCACACAGAAGCATACACATACACATTCAGAAAAAGAGGAAAAGGGGAAAAAATCATAGATCTTGCTCTAGAAGTCCACCTCCTCAATTTGGGATGATTCGCTGTCTATTCATGTATTCCACAGATGCAGGGTACATCAAGTTGATTGTGGAGCTTTAATCCGCTGCTTCTGAGGCTGCTGGGAGAGATTTCCCTTTCTCTTCTTTTTTCTCACAGCTCACAGGGGCTCAGCTTTGGATTTGGCCCTGCCTCTGCGTGTAGGTCGCTGGAGGGCGTCTGTTTCTTGGTCAGACAGGACGGGGTTAAAGGAGCCGCTGACTTGGGTGCTCTGGCCCACTCAGGCCGGGGGGAAGGGAGGGGCACGGAGTGCGGGGAGGGCCTGCGGCGGCAGAGGCCGGCGTGACATTGCACCAGACTGAGGCGCGCCATGCCTTCTCCTGGGGAAGTTGTCCCCGGATCCCGGGAACCTGGCAGTGGTGGGCTGCACAGGCTCCCCGGAAGAGGTGTGTGGATAGTGACGTGTGCTTGCACACAGACCCCTTGGTGGCGTCAGCAGCAGCCTTAGCGTCTCCCGCCCGATTCTAGGGTCCACGCTTGTAGCCGCAGCTCACGCCCGTTTTTGGAATTCCTTTAAGCAGCACACTTAAACCCCTCTCCTCACGCACCAGGAAACAAAGAGGGAAGAAAAAGTCTCTTGCCTCTTCGGCAGGTGCAGACTTTTCCCCGGACTCCCTCCCAGCTAGCCGTGGTGCACTAAACCCCTTCAGGCTATGTTCAAGCCGCCAACCCCAGTCCTCTCCCTGCGCTCCGACCGAAACCCGAGCCTCAGCTCACAGCCCCGTCCGCCCCGCCGGGTAAGCACACAAGCCTCTTGGGCTGGTGAGTGCCGGTCGGCACCAATCCTCAATGGGGGAATCTCTCCGCTTTGCCCTCTGCACCCCTGTTGCTGTGCTCTCCTCCGTGGCTCCGAAGCTCCCCCCTCCGCCTCCCACAATCTCTGCCCGCGAAGGGGCTTCCTGGTGTGTGGAGACCTTTCCTCCTTCACAGCTCCCTCCCACTGGTGCAGGTGCCGTCCCTATTCTTATATATGTTCCCATATCTCTTCCCTCTTTGTCTCCCTCCCTCCCACCCTCCCTATCCCACCCCTCCAGACAGCCACAAAGAACCGAGCCGGTTTCCCTGTGCCATGCGGCTGCTTCCCACTGGCTATCTACCTTACGTTTGTTAGTATATATATGTCCATGTCTCTCTCTCGCCCTAACACACCTCACCCTTCCCCCTCCCCATATCCTCAAGTCTGTTCTCCAGTAGGTCTCTGTCTTTATTCCTGTTTTACCCCTAGGTTCTTCATAACATTTTTTTTTCTTAAATTCCATATATATGTGTTAGCATACGGTATTTGTCCTTCTCTTTCTGACTTACTTCACTCCGTATGACAGACTCTAGATCTATCCACCTCATTACAAATAGCTCAATTTCGTTTCTTTTTATGGCTGAGTAATATTCCATTGTATATATGTGCCACATCTTCTTTATCCATTCTTTATCCTATTCTTTTGTCTGTTTTTTAATTTTTTTTCTTTTGCCCTACCCAGGTACGTGGGGAGTTTCTTGCCTTTTGGGAGGTTTGAGGTCTTCTGCCAGCATTCAGTAGGTGTTCTGTAGGAGTTGTTCCATATGTAGATGTATTTCTGGTGTATCTGTGGGGAGGAAGGTGATCTCCACGTCTTACTCCTCCGCCATCTTCCCCTGATCCTGGATTACTTTCCAAAAATGTTGAGTAATATATGTCCTTGTAACATAGTTATCAACAATAATAATACAACAATAATAATAGCTAACATTTATTAGCTATTATTAAGACTTATAATGTGCCAGAAACTAATGTAAGGGCGTATTCAATACCAAAGTACTTCTTCGATGAAAGAAGCATAATCATCTCCATTTCTATAGATGAAGAAACTGAATCAGAGATGTTTGTTAACTGGTCTAAGATCACAAAGCTAGCTAGAGATGGAGGAATTATTTAAACCCATGCAATTTTGCTCAAGTCATTTAACATTTAATCATTCATCAATCATTTATTATTTTTACATGTCTGATGGATGAAGAATATATTGTATTGTTTTAATTTTCTTGTCTCATTACTAGAGCTGTTTAGCATTTTTAATGTGTTTATTTTCTTAATTCCCTCTACTATGAATTGTTTATTTATATTCCCCCCACCTCATTTTACATTGGACTGGTTGTTTTATTCATGGTATTTTGTAGGTGTTTTTTATTTATTTATTGAGAAAATTATTTGTTTTTGTGCTGCAATGAATTCCTTGTTGAAATGAAAACCCTTGTTTTGTGCTGCAATCAATATCTCAGACTGTCATTTGCCTTTCAATTTGACTGATGTTGTCTTTTGCCATACAGAAATATTTGTAAAATCAATTATTTTCATTTATAGCTTTTGTGATTATTGTCTTACTTAAGAAGGCCTCTTCTACCTAAAGAATACAAAAAAATATTATTCTATATTTTCTTGTAATATTTTATATGATTTAAAATTCTCTTTAATTTACCTGCAATTATAGGATAAATGCAATTATAGCATAAATACAAATGAGGTTATATTCTATGTTTATTTTCTGCCATTAGATAATCATTCATCCCCAAACAATTTTTTAATGCTTCACAATTTTATATATGCTCTTTAAATAAATATGTAACTCTCTTTTTTCACCGATTTTCTGAGATCTTGATATGGTATTGCCCATTCACTCCTACAATGGGTCTGGTTGAATATTACATTTTTAATACAAATGAAAGACAACATTATAATGATTGTAATTTCTAGTACCATAGCCAAGGGGAGAGGAAAGATATGTTAGGTCCAGAGATTATATTACCTCTTTTCCAACCACAAAGGAAGCGCTTTTTCTTCGCCTTCTTCTTAACCAGCCAGCCTTGGGATTAAATGCGTTCATTTTGAAGTTCATTCTAATGATACTCCAATGCCAACCGAAGAATATTGAAAATCTGTCTTAAGAAACATAAGAACCAAAGATATCTCTCTCAATATCATAAATCTCCTAAAATTTCTAAATATATCTGTTAAAGAAACTAAAAGATATATGTCTTCTAAGTAGAAAAACTTTCTTAACAGTATTTATTAAAATAGCAGGAAAATATGTTAACGTTTGTTGGTAAGCTTCACACATTGTGTAGTCAAAAACAGTGATTAAAACTTTCTTCATACTGTGGTGTCTGCAAAGTCAGCTGCCTTTGTTTTAAATTCTACTCTCTAGCACTTCTCTTTATCAACTACAACAAATATCAGCAATTGTTGACACATATTTCTTATAGTATAACGTATAAGGCCTTATGGTATAACATATAAGGCCTCAGGAAAAAAAAATGAGAGCCACTAAAACAGCTTAGGTCTAAATATATTTTATATATCATTAAAGAGAGAACCAAATAAACCACAACACTTAGGAAAAAGCTTTGCCAAAAGACTGACACAATCAAGCAGCACAGGCCTATATCTGCATTTGAGAATTTGTCTTAACTATAAGTACTTTTAATTGATTTTTAGGAAACCATTATACAAACTAAATAATTATGAACTTTATAATTTAACTTACCAATATGCTTTGTCTTATATAAGTAGAGTTTTTTTTTTTTTTTTTTTAACATCTTTATTGGGGTATAATTGCTTTACAATGGTGTGTTAGATTCTGCTTTATAACAGAGTGAGTCAGTTATACATATATATATGTTCCCATATCTCTTCCCTCTTTGTCTCCCTCCCTCCCACCCTCCCTATCCCACCCCTCCAGACAGCCACAAAGAACCACTGAGGTCCTATTTTTTATTGTAATCAATTTGCATGACTTATGTAATGTAGAATCAAAACCTTTATCATTTTATATAAATTTTATATAGTGTTATCTTAATCTTATTCTTTCCAAGTTTAAAAGTTTTATGACTGAATCAATTGATTTTTTTAAAAATTTTACTTCACCATTTAAAATGGTGCCCCACTAGGGATCTGATAACTACTCCAATCTACTTTCTGCTAGTTATTCCATGATTTCACTTTACTTTATACTTAACTCTTTAATCCATTTGGAGCTTTCTTGGGGTATGTTCTGTGGTCATACTTGTGGTTCACAAGTTCAGAGAATCATATGTGGAGTTTTTTTTTTTTTTTTTTTTTTTTTTTTTTTTTTTAAGTGGGGAGACTATAAAGAGTCTTTATATAGTCTTTATAGAGTTTTTTTTTAGTGGGGAGTCTATAAAGAAGTACACGGATTAATACACACTGTGATTTCATGGGTCAGAAATGCTATGAAAAAAAGATAAGGTAAAGAATTAGTGATTGTATGGAAGAGCAAAAGGCACACTCAAAATAAGGAGGCCAAGGAAGGTCTGTCTGAAAAGGTGACATATGAGCAGAGATGTAAATGAAGTCTGAGAAAGACCCATCTGAGAATCCAGGTAGGGGAAAAAAGGCTTTCTGGTACCAATTCCAACGTGGGGGAGGGGTTCCCTACCCCTACATGTAATGTTCAGGCACCAGCTGGGTGTCCTACAATTCAACTCAATTCTGGCGCTTCCCAAAGATAGCATCAGATCCCATAGGTAAAGGGCTCAGTCATACAAAACTGTCCCCCTCACCCCCACTTCAGCCCCCAGTAGCAAGCCTCGTTTCTCACTTGTGCTTTGACTAACCAACCAGCTATAGATTGGAGGTCCCAACAGCCTCCAGCTTGGGTTTCGTATTCCAGAAGCAAATTCTCGTTGTTAACTGTACTTCTGACCAACTGGCTATAAATCAGTTTCCCACGACCCCCTCCTCAGGTTTGGTTAATTTGCTGGAGTGGCTCACAGAACTCAGAGAAATACTTTACTCACTAGATTAGCAGTTTATTATAAAAGAATATAACTCAGGAATGTCCAGATAGATGAGTTGCATAGGGCAAGGGCCGGGGAAAGGGATTGAAACTTCCATGCCCTCTCCAGGCACACCAGTCTCCCCAAATTCCCATGTGTCCACCAACCACCAGGAAGCTCTCCAAAGCCAGCTCTTTTGGTTTTGTTGTTTTGTTTGTTTGCTTTTGTTTTTTTATGGAGGATTCATTACCTTGGCATGATTGATTAACTCATTGGCCATTGGAGATTATTTCAACCTTCAACCCCTCCAACCTCCTCGCAAGTTGGGGAGTGGGACTGAAAGTTCCAACACTAATCACAGGTTGGCGCCACTGGCAACCAGCCCGCATCCTTATGGGCTTTCTAAAAGTTACCTTATTAACTTAACAAAAAAACACCTTTAATGCTCTTATCACTTAGGAAATTCAAAGAGTTTTCTGAGCTCTATGCTCTGAGCTTCTTTGGGGACAGAGGCCAATATTTCTTACTACTAATTGCAATATCACAGGGAATAAATACAAGTCTACTAAGGCAATGATGGGTGAGCAGTGAATGAGCCCATGGTCTTAAGACAGAAAGAAGACCAGCATGGCTGGAGTGAAGGAACAAAAAGAGGCTGTGGAAGAAGAGTCCAAACAGACGGCATTAGCCAGAACATGTGGGATCTCAGACGAAACGTAAGGGGTTTATATGTTATTCTGAGTATGATGAGAAGGCAGTTATAGAGTGTGAGCTGGGCAGTGACAAGATTTGACTTTAAAGAAATTCTCTTGAGTTGTGTTGGGAGCCCTTTGGGGAGAGCAGGGTCTAGAGGAAAAATAGAAACATCAGGCAAGAGACTGTTTTAATCATCCGGGCAGGAGCTGATGGTAGTTTCCTTTGGCGTGATCAAGGGCTGCAATGGAATATTCACTTTTTTTTCAGCAGGCAAGCTCAGGAAAGGACATTTTAGGATGAAGAACATAATTAGAACTGACTCAGAGATGTGGTCCTTCCAAGTGATTTAGGGCATAGAGTAAATGAGGGAGAGAGGAAAATACAGATGCAAAAAAGACTGAGGCCAAATTAGGAAGAGCTGCATCGATAAACTAAGGGGTCTGGACTCTTTCCTGCAGGAAATGAGACCACCAGGGGAATGGGCTGATGTAACATCAGCTTTTATAATTATAGGAGCCTTGCAAATGATGGTATAGAAGAGGCAGAAGGCAAGAGGTGAGCAAACAGAGTAAAATCGTAGCAGTTCACAAGAATAAGAAAAGACATGTTCATGTAATTAAGTATCTAAGGTACTTAAATGTTCTACATAACGGGAATGACAATTATCCCTACTGCATTGGTTTCCTGTAGTGTTAAATGAATTAGTGCGTGAAAATTGCTTAGAATAGGATCTGACATATGTTAATCCCTCAATAAATATTAGCTACTATGTATATAACATAATAGTAACTAGTATTTCTATTTCCTTTTCTATGCACTAGTACCATTTCTATATACTTGGCCTGCAGGAGCTACACAGAGGAATACATAAACATTTGTCATTTGGTTGTGGCAGAAAGTACTACAGGAGCTGGGGTCCCAAGTAACTAACTCACAGCAAGCCTAAATGCCATGACAGTGATACATATATGTATATCGATATATATATATATACATATATACATATCGATATACATATATATGTATGTGTATATATACATATATATGTATATATACCGTATGTGTGTGTGTGTGTGTGTGTATATATATATATATATA
>NW_006791464.1:1730582-1732796 GCF_000442215.2 Lipotes vexillifer
GGGGTTGTGTTCCTGTTTTGCTATTTGGTTGGCATAGGTTGTCCAGCAGTGTAGCTTGCTGGTCGTTGAGTGAAGCTGGGTGCTGGTGTTGAGATGGAGATCTCTGGGAGATTTTCGCCGTTTGATATTATGTGGGGCTGGGAGGTCTCTTCTTGACGAGTGTTCTGAAGTTGGCTCTCCCACCTCAGAGGCAGAGTCCTGACTCCTGGCTGGAGCAGCAAGAGCCTTTCATCCACTCGGCTTTTGGGAGGTCTGAGGTCTTCTGCCAGCGTTCAGTAGGTGTTCTGTAGGAGTTGTTCCACATGTAGATGTATTTCTGGTGTATTTGTGGGGAGGAAGGTGATCTCCGCGTCTTACTCCTCCGCCATCTTTCCACCGCCCCCTATAAGTAGAGTTTTACATCGATTTAATTTTCTACATTTAGGAGAACAATATAAGAAAATCTAAAAGGCATTCACTCATCTACTGAGGACACTTACAGCCACATTTAAAAATATTTGTAAGATTACTGTATCCTGGCCTAGGAATATTTAGTATAGCAATATCATTGTGTATAGAAATAGATTCAGGGTAAGGCAAAGTGATATTCTTCCCAGAATTCTCAACTCTTTTTGCTGGAACTGTTTCAGGCATTTTAAAATCTAACCTTAGAAGAGATTTTGTGAAATTCCTAAAATCAGTGTTTTTCAGAGGAAAATTTTCTAAGAAACCATAGAAACGCAAAAGGTAATTGTAGGGGAAAAATGTAAAAATCAGGTCACATATTTAGGAGATCTTTTTTCCTCTGAGGAATATAGCTAAACGGTACTTACATTTCTTGCTTAATACCATTACCAAGAAGAGCAATTTTTAGGGAATGTTGAGTTTAAATTTTATGTATAACCCAGTTCATCTTCAATGTTTAGTCTCCAAAAAAGTCTCCTCAGATATTGCTGTCTATCTTTGCCTGGTGTCTACACCCTAAATAAATTTTATTTAATTTGGTCCTAAGATTCCAGCCTAGGCTACAAATGACACATAAAGCCTTGGTCTGCATTGCTTTAACCCTCACTAAAAACTTTAAGCTCATCAATCTTTTCAGCAACTTATTCTAGCTTGTGCCATTTCCTTTCCTTTGTCTATGAAGGTTTACACTAAACAGGTGGTAAATAATAGCCTCACTTCTTTATTAAATATCAGTTCGCTCACCTAGTATCATCAGTTATTGCCAAGATAGTAAGTATAATATACTAGTAAAACCGGTAGTTTATGTTTTCACACTTCCTGTCCTCTTACCAAATGGTGGAATCTTCTTTCAACTGTCACCAGCTTACTAGGAATAACCCCTTCAGAACGTTTTCTGGCCTAATCATACTCTCACTTGTCAGTAAAATTTGATGGGCATGCACTAAGACCAATGAAGGTTAATGCTGGGTTTTGAACAGTGCCCTCTTCTGGAAAATTCTTTACTTCATAGATTGCCGGTAGAAATACCAGATGAAATACAGACTGCTGATTAAATTTGTACTTCAGATAAATAGTGTATAATCTTTTAGTCATGAGTACATCTCATGAAATATTTTAGACATGCTTAAACTAAAAATATTATTCACTGTTTATGTGCGATTCAAATTTAACTGAGCACCCCACATTATTATTCACTAAATGTGGTAACACTATTTGCAGAGGTCCTGTCTTTACAAAATCTGTACTTAGGTTTACAATTTCCTAATACTCCAACAATGAGTGTGTATAATTACTGTGAAAATATTCATCAGGAGGGACTTCACTATTTCAAGGTGAGTTTACCTGCCATCATACCCTTTCCACTATCCCCTCCCCATCACAGCAATTACTTTTATCACAATAAAGAATGAAAAAAGAGAGAGTTGGAGATAAGTGGTGAAAAGCTCTGGCCTGGTCTAAAAGCGTGTATTGAAATCACCTTCACTAAACATAGAGAATGACAAAAATAATATCTTTGAAGATGTCTTAAACCCATTGAGAGATTTTCCTTTTCATTTCTAACAACAAAGACTTTGAGGAAAAAGAGATGCAGGCATAGTGTGGGGAAGGAATCTTAGGACAAAATTCCCAGACAAAATTCACGAAGGATCTAGAAAATAGTAAACCTAAATATAATTAAAATTTTATTTTGGTTGTAGTGAATTTATTAATTATAAAGGGAGAAAGAAATCAGTTTCTGTAGCTTTTTTTTTTTTTTTTTTTCATTAC
>NW_006791464.1:1733721-1798661 GCF_000442215.2 Lipotes vexillifer
GGGCTTCCCTGGTGGCGCAGTGGTTGAGAGTCCCCCTGCCGATGCAGGGGACACGGGTTCATGCCCCAGTCCTGGAAGATCCCACATGCCGTGGAGTGGCTAGGCCCGGGAGCCATGGCCGCTGAGCCTGCGCATCCAGAGCCTGTGCTCCCCAAAGGGAGAGGCCACAACAGTGAGAGGCCCGAGTACCGCAAAAAAAAACAAAAAGAAAAAAAAAAACAAAAAAACATGTCCTTTAACCATATTTAAAAGACTCGAAGTTATATTTATTTAAAATTTGTCATGTGTATAGTTGGATAAATAAGTTAATTATTAAATATATTTTATACAAAATTGTTTTGTTCCTGTACCATGTACTTAGACATTCTTTTGTAATTCTTTTTGGATTTTATATAAACAAGTAAAAGAATCACTTTAGTCATTTTTAAATAGATATCACGACTGAAAGGACTCAACTGGCAATTGCACTTATGATTCTGATGGAAAGAATGAACAGACCAGGAAAGCAGCACCCCATACTGAATAGTGCCTAAGTGAGACCATTTCATTCAGTATATATTTTATATATCTGCTAAAGTACAGTTTTCAGAAATTTGAAGACAACTCATATGCAAGTGTAAAATGAACATTTGTCAAAAATTGTTATTTAATACTTTAGTTAATTAGATAATCAGTAATATATTAAAACTGGTTCAAAGAAACACTTAAAGGCACATAATCTGTAGGAATACTGAAATAAATTTGCTAATACATGCAAATTGGTTTATATCATATAGGACAATAAAATGTATTTTCCTTCCAAGTGACAATTGAATGTATTTTTACTGAGCAAAATCCATTTGCATAGCTTAGATAAAAAATTATATGTATTACTATTAGTTGTCTACAAGATAAGTTCTACCCCTACAAAATAGGAAATAACGTAATGAATATAAAAATCAATCAAAAACTTAAAACACTGCTTAAGTTAAATAATCCCCAGAGGATTTGCTAGGCAATGCCTTGGACACCCAAGAATAACTTCTGTCCAATTTTAAGTGTAAGGCAACATTTTCAACATATCATATGCTCAAATTTAATCAGTCTTATATATATATATATATATATGATTATAATTATACAGTATAAATGGGTCTTCTTATTTTATATCTGTTAACATATTGATAATATTGATAATTGCTATGGACTGAATGTTTTTGTCCTCTCAGTATTCATGTTGAAGCCCCAAACCTCAATGTAACAACATTTGGAGGTGTGCCTTTAGGAGGTAATTAGGTTTAGATGAGTTCATGAGGGTGGAACCCACATGATAAGATTAGTCACCTTTTAAGCAGAGGAACAGACCAGAGCCCATTATCTATGCGAGTATACAGCAAGAAGAAGGATGTCTGTCAACCAAGAAGAGGGCTCTCATCAGACACCAAATCAGCTAGCACTTTGCTCTTGGACTTCCCAGACACAAGAATTGTGAGAAATAAATGTTTGTTGTTTTAGCCACCATGTCTATGGTAATATGTTATAGTGACTCCATTTGACTAATAATTCAGCTCAAAAATACCTAAAATATAAACATCATTATTTAGTATTTATATCCATAGTATGTAAATATTTTCTTTTTTCTAAGGGAGTGAGATCATGCTTTAGGAAATGATTCATCTGTTTTGAAATTAATAGTCCACAAATATAAAAATAAACTGAAATCAAATTAATACATACACAGTTAAGTTGGTGAACAAAAAGCAGACAACAGTCTTGTCTTCATTCAGTATTGCTGGTACTCTCTCTAGTGTGGCTTTTCCTTTTGGTGCACTCTGTTTAAGGTCAGGATACTGGTAGATTTTGTGCTTAACTGCAAACTGGCCATTCTATTACACTCTGGCCTAAATATAGCCTTCCTATAACACTGCGGCATAAAACTGCTAATATGGATATTTTTCAAGTGAATTTGTGAGTATTGGTAGTATCCATCAGTTGCCATGACTCCTTATAAAATAGTTTCTACAAAAGTTCCCCACTTGAAAGAAACACATCAAAAAGGGAGCTATACTTATTGAAATATGCTATTATGACAATGTTTCCTTTTCATTTTACTTTATAAGGCACATTATGACCTTCACCATAGAGAACTTACAAAATAAGTACATTAGCAACAAATAGTTGAGGCTTTCAAATACAAGCCATTAAGTGACATTATACATGATAAATCCATTTAGGAGAAACAGCTAAAAGCATAGAGTTTGAAGAGGGAAATTTTACTTCCAGAAAGAGAAAGCCAAAAAATAAATTTAAAGGGCTGGGCATAGATTTTCTCATAGATCTGAAAAGTATCTCAGGAGTATGGTTTAAGATCTTGTATTTAATATTATGGTACAATATATACACTTTTAAATGATCAATGTTAGTACACATGATGAAAGAAAGGTAATTTTTTTTTTTTTTTTTTTTTTTTTTGTGGTATGCAGGCCTCTCACTGTTGTGGCATCTTCCATTGTGGAGCACAGGCTCCAAACGCACAGGCTCAGCGGCCATGGCTCACGGGCCTAGCCACTCCGCAGCATGTGGGATCTTCCCAAACCAGGTCACAAACCCGTGTCCCCTGCATGGGCAGGTGGACTCTCAACAACGGCGCCACCAGGGAAGCCCCAAGAAAGGTAAATTTTCATTTAACATTTGCTAATTATTCACAACCACACTCTCTTAGGTTAAATTTTACAGAAAAGAACTAAAACCATGCAGTTAAGAAAATAAGGTTTACTTTGTTAAAAGAGAAGATCATTAAGGTTGAGGGGGCAGACGGACAATTTTTTTTTTCTTTTTAAGATTATATTCTCCTCCTCTTCAACTCTCAAGAGTTTTGGTCTTAAAAATTCTTTTTGAGGGCTTCCCTGGTGACACAGTGTTTGAGAGTCTGCCTGCTGATGCAGGGGACATGGGTTCGTACCCCAGTCCAGGAAGATCCCACATGCCATGGAGTGACTAGGCCCATGAGCCATGGCTGCTGAGCCTTCGTGTCTGGAGCCTGTGCTCTGCAACGGGAGAGGCCACAACAGTGAGAGGCCTGTGTACTGCAAAAATATATATATATATATATTTTCGAATTATTGAGTACTCCTTCTATTCACCATAGTACTGTAAGTCCTAGCCAGAGCAATTATGCAAGAAAAAGAAATAAAAGACATCTAAATTTGGAAAGAAGACATAAAATATCTGTTCACAAACAATAGAAATCTTATATGTATAAAACTCTAAAGATTCCACAAAACTAGTAGAACTAATATATTCAGAAAAGTTGAAGGATACAAAATCAATATGCAAATATCTATGCACTAACAATGACTAATCCAAAAAAATTAAGAAAAAATTCCATTAACAATAGCATCAAAAATAAATAGTTAGGAGTAAACTTAAGCAGAGGTGAAAAGCTTGTACACTGAAAACTATAAAATGTTACTTAAAAAGTTAAAACAAAATTATTAAATGGAAATATCATTAAGTGGAAAGATATGTCCTGTTCATGAATTGGAAGACTTAACACTGTTACAATGTAAATACTACATAAAGCAATCTACAGATTCAATGCAATCCCTATCAAAGTTCAAAAGACATTTTTTCAGAAATAGAAAAATTCATCCTAAAATTCATATAAAATCTCAAGGACCCCAAAGGATAAAACAGTACTGAAAAAAAAAAAAGTTGGAGGTATCACACTTTATGATTTCCAAACTTACTCCTGTGAAGGAAAAAACTTTTCTTGTACTTTCTTATGCTCAATCAGTTGGGTTCTGTGTTTGAACTGTCAAAAGATAGATTAACAGAAGAAAAGACAAAATATAGTATATTTATATAGGAGTGCACAAAAGAAGTATCTTGATCAATAATTAGAGATAGGGATAAAACTCTCCAGAGAGGCTTTATGGCAGCCTCTCATTCAGAGCTTTCTGTCTCTAGTAAAATAAGGGAAGCTCCAGAAAATATTTCTGCACCTGTTGAATCTCATATGTCTTCATCTTAAAAAAATATATATATATATTTTATATTTGACACAGTAAACAGTAGTATATTCTGGATACTTTCACTCTTAAATTTCAGTAATCAAAGGAGTGGGATACTGGCTTAAAGAGAGACAATGGAATAGAATAGAGATCCCATTAACCCTTACATATATCACCAAATTATTTTGGACGCGGGTGTCAAGGCCATTCAGTAGCTGAAAGTTCTGTCTTTTTACAAATTGTTCTGAGAAAACTAGATATTTAAATGAAACGATTAAGTTGGACTATTGCCTTACACCATATACAAAAATTAAATCAAAATGGATTAAAAACATAAATATAAGACTACAAAGTGGAAAACTCTTAGAAGAAAACAGAGGAAAAAATTCATGACCTTGGATTTAGCAATAATTTCTTGGTTATGACACCAAAAGCATAGGCAACAAAACAAAAAAATGACAAACTGTACTACATCAACTTTTTAAATCTATGTATCAAAGGACACAATGAACAGAGTGAAAAGGCAACCCACAGAATGGGAGAAAATATTTAAAAACAATATATCTGATAAGGGGTTGATACCTGGGCTATATAAAGAACTACTACAAATCAACAACAAAAAGTAAACAACCCTGTGGGGGAAAATTCATTTTTCTAAAGAAGATGTATAAATCACCTATAAGCCATCAAAAGATGCTCAAAATCACTAATCATCAGGGAAATACAAATCAAAACAACAGTGAAATACAACTTCACACTCATTAAAATTGCTACTTAAAAAATAATAATAACAAGTGTTGGCAAGGATGTGGTGAAACTGGAACCCTGTACACTTTTTACTGGGAATGTAAAATGGTGTAGACAGTATGAAAAACAGTATGACATTTCTTTAAATATTAAAAATAAATTTGTCATGTAATCCAGTAATTCCACTCTAGGTATATATCCAAAAGAATTAGAAGAAAAGCCTCAAGACAATGACAGCTCTGCACACTGTGGACACAATCCAACTACCAGTAAGCCAGCACCTGGGCTGGGACCAGCTGAGCTCTGGCCACACTCACCAGTGAGCCTGCTCTAGCTTTGGGACCAACGTCACCCACCAGCAGGCAGACATCAGCCACAAGAAAACCTCAATGCTGTAGGCCAAAGACCTATCCCACCCATCAGCAGGCCAGCACCAGCCCTGGGACAAGATAAGGCATGGCCTTGTCACCAGCAGGTCAACACAAGCTTTGGGACACCATGGAGGCTGCAGCCAACTGTGTCAAGAACTGGCCTCATTCATTAGAAGTCTGATAACAGCTTTGGGACCCCTGGGCCCTGTAATCAGACCCCAGGACATGGCTCTGTCTGTCAGTGGGCCAGCACTAGCCACAGGACCTGGTTTCCTCCACCAGTGGGTGGGAACCAACCCTGGGATCTGCTGGACCCTGACTCCACCCATCTGTGAGCCAGCACCAGCCCTGGGGAACCCAGGGTTCTTCAGCCAGCCACCTCCAGACCCAGTCAAGCCAACCAGTGGCTGCCAGTCTCTGCACAAGGAAGGGCCTGGCAACCAACAAGACTGGGATCCAACCAAGCCTACCAGACTGCCCACAGTAGTCTGCTCACCACGACAGAAGTACACAGGTAGCCCACAGAGGGGGTACCCTTAAAACATATAGCTCTGTTGACAAAAGGGGAGTGTACTGCTGGGAGACAAAAGATGTTTCCTACAAAAGGCCCCTTCTACAATATCAGGAAATGTAACCTACCTATCATATTCATAGAAATAAAACAGGCAAAATGAAGCAATAGGTGAACACGTTCCAAATGAAGGAACAAGATAAAACCCCAGAACTAAATGAAGTGGAGATAGGCAATCTGCCAAAGAAAGAGATTAAGGTAATGATTGTAAAGATAATAAAATAAATTGGGAGAAGAATGGATGCACAGAGAGAGAAGTTAGATATTTTTAAAAAGAGTTGGAAAATATCAAGAACAATGAAACAGAGATGAAGAATATAGTAACTGAAATGAAAAATACAGTAGAAGGAGTCAACTGTAGGCTAAATCATACAGAGGAATGGATCAGAGAGATGGATGACAGAGTAATAGAAATCACTGACACTGAACAGAAAAAAAGAAAAAATAAGTTAAATAAATAAGGACAGTTTAAGAGACTTCTGTGACAACATTAATGATACTAACATTCACATTATATGGGTCCCAGAAAAAGAAAAGAGAGAGAAAGGGGCTGAGAACATGTTTGAATGCATAATACCTGAAAACCTCCCTAACTTGGGAAAGGAAACTGATATCTAAGTCAAGGAAGCACAAACAGTCCCAAACAGGATTAACCCAAAGAGGAACAGACCAAGACACATTTTAATTAAAATGGCAAAAATTAAAGATGGAGAATATCAAAAGCAGGAAGGGAAAAGCAACAAATAACATCCAAGGGAATTCCCATAAGGCTATGCACTGACTTTTCAGCAGAAACTCTGTAGGACAGAAGATAGGGCCAGAATACATTTAAAGTGCTGAAAAGGAAAGCTTACAACCCAAAACACTCTACCCAGCAAGGCTCTCATTCAGATTGGATGGACAGATCAAAAGTTTTACAGAAAGGCAAAAGCTAATAGAGTTCAGCACCACCGAACCAACTTTATAGGAGATGCTAAATGAACTTCTCTAAGTGAAAAAGAAAAGGCCACAACTACAGACATAAAAATTATGTAAGGAAAAAATCATCAAAAAAGGCAAGTATATAGTAAAGGTAGAAAATCAATAGCATACAAAGCTAGTAGGAAAGTTAAAAGACAAAAGTAGTAAAATCATCAACATTCACAATAAGTAGTTAAAGGATACACAAAGCAATTAGATGTAAAATATGATGTCAAAAATAGTAATTGTGGGCTTCCCTGGTGGCGCAGTGGTTGAGAGTCCGCCTGCCGATGCAGGGGATACGGGTTCATGCCCCGGTCTGGGAGGATCCCACATGCCGTGGAGCGGCTGGGCCCGTGAGCCATGGCCGTTGAGCCTGCTCGTCCGGAGCCTGTGCTCCACAATGGGAGAGGCCGTGGCAGTGAGAGGCCCACATACTGCAAAAAAAAAAAAAAAAAAAAAATAGTAATTGTGAGGAGGAGAGAGCACAAATGCAGGGCTGTTAAAATGCATTTGAAGTTAAGAGGTAAGGGGGCTTCCCTGGTGGTGCAGTGGTTGAGAATCTGCCTGTCAATGCAGGGGACACAGGTTTGATCCCAGGTCCAGGAAGATTCCACGTGCCGCAGAGCAACTAAGCCTGTGTGCCACAACTACTGAGCCTGCACTCTAGAGCCCACGAGCCACAACTACTGAGCCTGCGTGCCATAACTACTGAAGCCGTGCACCTATAGCCAGTGCTCCACAGCAATAGAAGCCACCACAATGAGAAGACGACACACTGCAACAAAGACCCAACACAGCCTAAAATAAATAAGTAAATAAATATTTTAAAAAGCAATAAGAAACTTAAGACGCTCATATATATAACTATATATATAAACTTCATGGTATCCACAAACCAAAATTCTATGAGAGACACAAAAAAGAGAAAGGAATCCAAATATAACACTAAAGATCAACATCTAATCACAACAGAGGAGAAAAAAAAGAAAATTAAAAACAGCTAAGAAAGTAAACCAAAACATTTAACAAAATGGCAAAAAGGACATACATATCAATAATTAAATGTAAATGGATTAATGTTACAATTAAAAGACAAAGAATGGCTGAATGAACACAAAAACAAAAGCTATATACATGCTACCTACAAGCAACTCACTTCAGATCTAAATGCACACACAGACTGAAAGTGAGGGGATGGAAAACAGTATTCCATGCAAATGGAAATCAAAAGAAAGTCAGGATAACAATATCTATGGCAGACAAAATAAACTATGAAACAAAGACTCAAACAAGAGACAAACGGGGGCAGTGGAAAGATGGCGGAGGAGTAAGACGCGGAGATCACCTTCCTCCCCACAAATACACCAGAAATACATCTACATGTGGAACAACTCCTACAGAACACCTACTGAATGCTGGCAGAAGACCTCAGACCTCCCAAAAGGCAAGAAACTCCTCACGTATCTGGGTAGGGCAAAAGAAAAAATTAATTAAAAACAGAGACAATAGAATAGGGACGGCACCTGCACCAGTGGGAGGGAGCTGTGAAGGAGGAAAGGTCTCCACACACTAGGAAGCCCCTTCGCGGGCAGAGATTGCGTGAGGCGGAGTGGGGAGCTTCGGAGCAGTGGAGGAGAGCACAGCAACAGGGGTGCAGAGGGCAAAGAGGAGAGATTCCCGCATAGAGGATCGGTGCCGACCGGCACTCACCAGCCCGAGAGGCTTGTGTGCTCACCCACCGAGGCGGGCGGGGCTGCGAGCTGAGGCTCGGTTTCGGTTTTGGTCGGAGCTCAGGGAGAGGACTGGAGTTGGCGGCTTGAACATAGCCCGAAGGGTTAGTGTGCCACAGCTAGCCGGGAGGGAGTCCGGAGAAAAGTCTGCACCTGCTGAGGAGGGAAGAGACTTTTTCTTGCCTCTGTATTTCCTGGTGCGCGAGGAGAGGGGTTTTAAGAGTGCTGCCTAAAGGAACTCCAGAAATGGGCGCGGGCCGCGGCTAAAAGCACGGACCCCAGAGATGGGCGCGAGCTGTGGATAAAAGTGCGGACTCCAGAGACGGCCGTGAGCCGCGGCTGAAAGCTTGGACCCCAGAGACTGGCACGAGCCATGGCTAAAAGTGCGGACCCCAGAGACGGGCGCAAGCTGCGGCTAAAAGCTCGGACCCCAGAGACGGGCACAAGCCGCGGGTAAAAGCGCAGACTCCAGAGACGGCCACGAGCCGCGGCTAAAAGCTCGGAAACCAGAGACGGGCGGGAGACGATAGGGCTGCTACTGCCGCCACCAAGGGGCCTGTGTGCGAGCACAGGTCACTATCCCCACCCCTCTTCCGGGGAGCCTGTGCAGCCCGCCACTGCCAGGTTCCCGGGACCCAGGGACAATTTCTCAGGGAGAACACACGGCGGGCCTCAGGCTGCTGCAACGTCACGCCGACTTCTGCCGCCGCAGGCCCGCCCCGCACTCCGTGCCCCTCCCTGCCCCCGGCCTGAGTGCGCCAGAGCCCCCGAGTCAGCGGCTCCTTTAACCCCGTCCTGTCTGAGCAAAAAACAGACGCCCTCCAGCGACCTACACGCAGAGGCAGGGCCAAATCGAAAGCTGAGCCCCTGTGAGCTGTGAGAACAAAGAAGAAAAAGGGAAATCTCTCCCAGCAGCCTCAGAAACAGCGGATTAAAGCTACACAATCAATTTGATGTACCCTGCCTCTGTGGAATACATGAATAGACAGCGAATCATCCCAAATTGAGGAGGCGGACTTCTAGAGCAAGATCTATGATTTTTTCCCCTTTTCCTCTTTTTGTGAATGTGTATGTGTATGCTTCTGTGTGAGATCTTGTCTGTATAGGTTTGCTTCCACCATTTGTCCCAGCGTTCTATCCGATCTTTTTTTTTTTTAAATTTTTTTCTTAATAATTAATTTTAATTTAAAGAACTCTATTATACTTTACCTTCTTTCTATCTTTCCTTCCTTCCTTCCCTTTTTGAGACAACGAATCGTCCCAAATTGAGGAGGTGGACTTGGAGAGCAAGTTTTATGATTTTTTCCACTTTACCTCTTTTTGTGAGGGTATATGTGTATGCTTCTATGTAAGATTTTGTCTCTATAACTTTGCTTCCACCATTTGTCCTAAGGTTCTATCCTTCCCTTTTTTTTTTTCTCTAAATAATTATTTTTTTAATTCAATAACTTTATTATACTTTATTTTATTTTACTGTATCTTCTTTCTTTCTGTATTTTTTCCTTCCTTCCCTCATTCCTTCCTTCCTTCCCTCCTCCCTCCCTCCCTCCTTTCTTTCCTTCTTGCCTTCTTCCTTTCTTTTCTTCTTTCTTTCTTTCTTCCTTCCCTCCTTCCTTCCTTCCCTCCTTTCTTTCTTTCTTTCTTTCTTTCTTTCCTATTTCCTCCTACTTCTACTAATTCTCTCTACTTTCTCTCCCTTTTATTCTGAGCCGAGTGGATGAAAGGCTCTTGCTGCTCCAGCCAGGAGTCAGGACTCTGCCTCTGAGGTGGGAGAGCCAACTTCAGAACACTCGTCAAGAAGAGACCTCCCAGCCCCACATAATATCAAACGGCGAAAATCTCCCAGAGATCTCCATCTCAACACCAGCACCCAGCTTCACTCAACGACCAGCAAGCTACAGTGCTGGACAACCTATGCCAACCATATAGCAAAACAGGAACACAACCCCACCCACTAGCAGAGAGGCTGCCTAAAATCATAATAAGTCCACAGACACCCCAAAACACACCACCAGACGTGGACCTGCCCACTAGAGAGACAAGATCTAGCCTCATACACCACAACACAGCCACTAGTCCCCTCCACCAGGAAGCCTACACAACCCACTGAACCAACCTTAGCCACTGGAGACAGACATCAAAAACAACGGGAGCTACGAACTTGCAGCCTGCAAAAAGGTGAACCCAATCACAGTAAGATAAGCAAAATGAGAAGACAGAAAAACACACAGCAGATGAAGGAGCAGGATAAAAACCCACCAGACCTAACAAATGAAGAGGAAATAGGCAGTCTACCTGAAAAAGAGTTCAGAATAATGATAGTAAAGATGATCCAAAATCTTGGAAATAGAATGGACAAAATGCAAGAAGCAGTTAACAAGGACCTAGAAGAAATAAAGATGAAACAGACAATGATGAACAACACAATAAATGAAATGAAAAATACTCTAGATGGGATCAATAGCAGAATAAATGAGGCAGAAGAACGGATAAGTGACCTGGAAGATAAAATAGTGGAAATAACTACTGCAGAGCAGAATAAAGAAAAAAGAATGAAAAGAACTGAGGACAGTCTCAGAGACCTCTGGGACAACATTAAACGCACCAACATTCGAATTATAGGGGTTCCAGAAGAAGAAGAGAAAAAGAAAGGGACTGAGAAAATATTTGAAGAGATTATAGTTGAAAACTTCCCTAATATGGGAAAGGAAATCGTTAATCAAGTCCAGGAAGCACAGAGAGTCCCATACAGGATAAATTCAAGGAGAAATACGCCAAGACACATATTAATCAAACTGTCAAAAACTAAATACAAAGAAAGCATATTAAAAGCAGCAAGGGAAAAACAACAAATAACACACAAGGGAATCCCCATAAGGTTAACAGCTGATCTCTCAGCAGAAACTCTACAAGCCAGAAGGGAGTGGCAGGACATACTGAAAGTGATGAAGGAGAAAAACCTGCAACCAAGATTACTCTACCCAGCAAGGATCTCATTCAGATTTGATGGAGAAATTAAAACCTTTACAGACAAGCAAAAGCTGAGAGAGTTCAGCACCACCAAACCAGCTTTACAACAAATGCTAAAGGAACTTCTCTAGACAAAAACACAAGAGAAGGAAAAGTCCTATAATAACGAACCCAAAACAATTTAGAAAATGGGAATAGGAACATACATATCGATAATTACCTTAAATGTAAATGGACTAAATGCTCCCACCAAAAGACACAGATTGGCTGAATGGATACAAAAACAAGACCCATATATATGCTGTCTACAAGAGACCCACTTCAGACCTAGAGACACATACAGACTGAAAGTAAGGGGATGGAAAAAGATATTCCATGCAAATGGAAACCAAAAGAAAGCTGGAGTAGCAATTCTCATATCAGACAAAATAGACTTTAAAATAAGGACTATCAGAAGAGACAAAGAAGGACACTACATAATGATTAAGGGATCGATCCAAGAAGAAGATATAACAATTGTAAATATTTATGCACCCAACATAGGAGCACCTCAATACATAAGGCAAAAACTAGCAGCCATAAAAGGGGAAATCGACAGTAACACATTCATAGTAGGGGACTTCAACACCCCACTTTCACCAATGGACAGATCATCCAAAATGAAAATAAATAAGGAAACACAAGCTTTAAATGATACATTAAACAGGATGGACTTAATTGATATTTATAGGACACTCCATCCAAAAACAACAGAATACACATTTTTCTCAAGTGCTCATGGAACATTCTCCAGGATAGATCATATCTTGGGTCACAAATCAAGCCTTGGTAAATTTAAGAAAATTGAAATTGTATCAAGTATCTTTTCCGACCACAACGCCATGAGACTAGATATCAATTATAGGAAAAGATCAGTAAAAAATACAAACACATGGAGGCTAAACAATACACTACTTAATAACGAAGTGATCACTGAAGAAATCAAAGAGGAAATTAAAAAATACCTAGAAACAAATGACAATGGAGATACAACGACCCAAAACCTATGGGATGCAGCAAAAGCAGTTCTAAGAGGGAAGTTTATAGCAATACAAGCCCACCTTAAGAAGCAGGAAACATCTCGAATAAACAACCTAACCTTGCACCTCAACCAAATAGAGAAAGAAGAACAAAAAAACCCCAGAGTTAGCAACAGGAAAGAAATCATAAAAATCAGATCAGAAATAAATGAAAAAGAAATGAAGGAAACAATAACAATGAGCAGTAAAGCTTAAAGCTGGTTCTTTGAGAAGATAAACAAAATAGATAAACCATTAGCCAGACTCATCAAGAAAAAAAGGGAGAAGACTCAAATCAATAGAATTAGAAATGAAAAAGGAGAAGTAACAACTGACACTGCAGAAATACAAAAAATCATGAGGGATTACTACAAGCAACTCTATGCCAATAAAATGGACAATCTGGAAGAAATGGACAAATTCTTAGAAATGCACAAACTGCCAAGACTGAATCAGGAAGAAATAGAAAATATGAACAGACCAATCACAAACACTGAAATTGAAACTGTGATTAAAAATCTTCCAACAAACAAAAGCCCAGGACCAGATGGCTTCACAGGCGAATTCTATCAAACATTTAGAGAAGAGCTAACACCTATTCTTCTCAAACTCTTCCAAAATATAGCAGAGGGAGGAACACTCCCAAACTCATTCTACGAGGCCACCATCACCTTGATACCAAAACCAGACAAGGATGTCACAAAGAAAGAAAACTACAGGCCAATATCACTGATGAACATAGATGCAAAAATCCTCAACAAAATACTAGCAAACAGAATCCAACAGCACATTAAAAGGATCATACACCATGATCAAGTGGGGTTTATTCCAGGAATGCAAGGATTCTTCAATATACGCAAATCTATCAATGTGATTAACCATATTAACAAATTGAAGGAGAAAAACCATATGATCATCTCAATAGATGCAGAGAAAGCTTTTGACAAAATTCAACACCCATTTATGATAAAAACCCTGCAGAAAGTAGGTGTAGAGGGAACTTTCCTCAATATAATAAAGGCCGTATATGACAAGCCCACAGCCAACATCATCCTCAATGGCGAAAAACTGAAAGCATTTCCACTAAGGTCAGGAACAAGACAAGGTTGCCCACTCTCACCACTCTTATTCAACATAGTTTTGGAAGTTTTAGCCACAGCAATCAGAGAAGAAAAGGAAATAAAAGGAATCCAAATCGGAAAAGAAGAAGTAAAGCTGTCACTGTTTGCAGATGACATGATACTATACATAGAGAATCCTAAAGATGCTACCAGAAAACTACTAGAGCTAATCAATGAATTTGGTAAAGTAGCAGGATACAAAATTAATGCACAGAAATCTCTGGCATTCCTATATACTAACGATGAAAAATCTGAAAGTGAAATCAAGAAAACACTCCCATTTACCATTGCAACAAAAAGAATAAAATATCTAGGAATAAACCTACCTAAGGAGACAAAAGACCTGTATGCAGAAAATTATAAGACACTGATGAAAGAAATTAAAGATGATACAAACAGATGGAGAGATATACCATGTTCTTGGATTGGAAGAATCAACATTGTGAAAATGACTCTACTCCCCAAAGCAATCTATAGATTCAATGCAATCCCTATCAAACTACCACTGGCATTTTTCACAGAACTAGAACAAAAAATTTCACAATTTGTATGGAAACACAAAAGACCCCGAATAGCCAAAGCAATCTTGAGAACAAAAAATGGAGCTGGAGGAATCAGGCTGCCTGACTTCAGACTATACTACAAAGCTACAGTAATCAAGACAGTATGGTACTGGCACAAAAACAGAAAGATAGATCAATGGAATAGGATAGAAAGCCCAGAGATAAACCCATGCACATATGGTCACCTTATCTTTGATAAAGGTGGCAGGAATATACAGTGGAGAAAGGACAGCCCCTTCAATAAGTGGTGCTGGGAAAACTGGACAGGTACATGTAAAAGTATGAGATTAGATCACTCCCTAACACCATACACAAAAATAAGCTCAAAATGGATTAAAGACCTAAATGTAAGGCCAGAAACTATCAAACTCTTAGAGGAAAACATAGGCAGAACACTCTATGACATAAATCACAGCAAGATCCTTCTTGACCCATCTCCTAGAGTAATGGAGATAAAAACAAAAATAAACAAATGGGACCTAATGAAACTTCAAAGCTTTTGCACAGCAAAGGAAACCATAAACAAGACCAAAAGACAGCCCTCAGAATGGGAGAAAATATTTGCAAATGAATCAACTGACAAAGGATTAATCTCTAAAATTTACAGGCAGCTCATGCAGCTCAATAACAAAAAAATAAACAACCCAATCCAAAAATGGGCAGAAGACCTAAATAGACATTTCTCCAAAGAAGATATACAGACTGCCAACAAACACATGAAAGAATGCTCAACATCATTAATCATTAGAGAAATGCAAATCAAAACTACAATGAGATATCATCTCACACCAGTCAGAATGGCCATCATCAAAAAATCTAGAAACAATAAATGCTGGAGAGGGTGTGGAGAAAAGGGAACACTCTTGCACTGCTGGTGGGAATGTGAATTGGTTCAGCCACTATGGAGAACAGTATGGAGGTTCCTTAAAAAACTACAAATAGAACTACCATATGACCCAGCAATCCCACTACTAGGTATATACCCTGAGGAAACCAGAATTCAGAAAGAGTCATGTACCAAAATGTTCATTGCAGCTCTATTTACAATAGCCCGGAGATGGAAACAACCTAAGTGCCCGTCGTCGGATGAATGGATAAAGAAGATGTGGCACATATATACAATGGAATATTACTCAGCCATAAAAAGAAACGAAATTGAGCTATTTGTAATGAGGTGGATAGATCTAGAGTCTGTCATACAGAGTGAAGTAAGTCAGAAAGAGAAGGACAAATACCGTATGCTAACACATATATATGGAATTTAAGAAAAAAAAATGTTATGAAGAACCTAGGGGTAAAACAGGAATAAAGACAGAGACCTACTGGAGAACAGACTTGAGGATATGGGGAGGGGGAAGGGTGAGGTGTGTTAGGGCGAGAGAGAGACATGGACATATATATACTAACAAACGTAAGGTAGATAGCCAGTGGGAAGCAGCCGCATGGCACAGGGAAACCGGTTCGCTTCTTTGTGGCTGTCTGGAGGGGTGGGATAGGGAGGGTGGGAGGGAGGGAGACAAAGAGGGAAGAGATATGGGAAAATATGTATATGTATAACTGATTCACTCTGTTATAAAGCAGAAACCAACACACCATTGTAAAGCAATTATACCCCAATAAAGATGTTAAAAAAAAAAAAAACAAGAGACAAAGACGGATATTACATAATGATCAAGGGATCAATCCAAAAAGATATGACAAATTGTGAATATATATGCACACAACAAAGGAGAACCTAAGTACCTAAACACATAAAGCAAATATTAAGAAATATAAAGGGAAAAATTGACAGTAACACAATAAGAGTAGGGGAATTTAACACCCCACTTACATCATAGGACAGATCATACAGGTAGAAAATCAACAAGGAAACATTGGCCTTAAGTAACACATTAGAGAAAATAGGCTTTATATATATATGTAAAACATTCAATTCAAAAGCAGAAGAACACATACTTTTCAAGTGTGCATTGATCATTCTCCAGGGTAGGTTACATGCTAGGTCATGAAGCAAGCCTTGATAAATTTAATATTAGAATCATAGCAAGCATCTTTTCAAACCACAATGCTATGAGACTTGAAATCACCTACAAGAAAAAAATACAGAAAACACAAACACCTGGAGGCTAAATAATATGCTACTAAACAACAAGTGGATCACTGAAGAAATAAAGAGGAAATAAAAAAAATACCTGGAGACAAATGAAAATGAAAACACACAATCCAAAATCTGTAGGATGCAGCAAAAGATGTTCTAAGAGAGAAGTTTGCAGTGGTACAAGCTTACCTCAGGAAACATGAAAATCTCAAATAAAAAAAAACAAACTTTACACCTAAAGGAACTAGAAAAAGAAGAACAAACAAAGCCCAAGTTAGTTGAAGGAAAGAAATCATAAAGATCAGAGCAGAAATCAATGAAATGAAATACATAGAGACTAAAAAAATAAAGAAAGAAAGAAAAGATCAATGAAACTGAGCCAGTTCTTTAAAAAGATAAACAAAATCTATAAACCTCTAGCCAGACTCAACAAGAAAACAAGTGTTCACATCAATAAAATCAGAATAAAAAAGGAGAATTTACAACTGAAACACAGAAATACAAAGAATCATAAAAGATTACTGTGAACAACTTATGAAAGTCAAATGAACAAACAGGAAGAAATTGAAAATTTCCTAGAAATGAAAAAATTTCTGGCAAATACAGTATGACTCTGCTAATAAAAAATACCTAGATTAGTCAAATTTATAGAGACAGAAAGTAGATTGTTGGTTGCCAGAGTTTGGAAGGAGGTAGAATGGGGAATTATTGTTTAATTGGTAGAGAGTTTCAGTTTTGCAAGATGAAAAGTGTTATGGCGACAGATGATGATGGTTTTACAATCATGTGAATGTACTTAAGGCCCCTGAACTGTACACTTAAAAATAGTTAGATTGGGCTTCCCTGGTGGCGCAGTGGTTGAGAGTCCGCCTGCCGATGCAGGGGATACGGGTTCGTGCCCCGGTCTGGGAAGATCCCACATGCCGTGGAGCGGCTGGGCCCGTGAGCCATGGCCGTTGAGCCTGCTCGTCCGGAGCCTGTGCTCCACAATGGGAGAGGCCACAACAGTGAGAGGCCCACATACCGCAAAAAAAAAAAAAAAAAAAAAAAAAAAAAAAAAAAAAAATAGTTAGATGGTAAATTTTATGTAATCTGTATTTTACTACAATTAAAAAGTAATAATAAATTATTGAAGACCTCAAAGACCTCTGTCTATTTAGGTTACAATTATTTCTACATACCATATTTAAAATTAGAGCTGAGAAATAGGAAGTTCAAATCTGAAAATAAAAATCTTAAAATAGTAATAGTAAAATGAAATATTTTTAAACTCCATACGTGTTAACATAAATAACATATACTTATAAAGACTGTATTTTCCAAAACAAAATTCTTATTAAGAACAGTGACACTGTTTTATGTTTTTGCAAATCTCTGCAACATCTGGCTTAATAGAGGACAGCTGAGTTCTCACAGCCTCCTTTGACTTCTATCTATTCCAATATGCTATCCTGGAATATATAACAAAAATTCGGCCTTACAAACTTATGTATTTAGAAAAGATAGTAATATTTTACAGACTTTTCAAATAATTGTTGATACTTTTCTTTGATAGCAATTATAACAGAACTTGACAAATGGCAGTTGCTTAAAGATTAGTTCTGAAGCAGAGTCTGAAACTGTATTAACTTTTTTGTACCTGGTTACATTAAAACACATTTGTCTGTTTTGTACTTTGAGAGTATTGTTTACACCTGCATAATTTTGTAACACAAAGCATTTGGTCATTTGAAAAATATTGACTCACTGACCTATGCAGACCTTCCAAATGTTGACATATAAAGTACAAAATATCAAAAACACAACATTTGTTGTTAATTATCAACAGTGGTCTCATCAGAAAAAATGTATATATTGAGAACCTGTCAGGCTCATGGTGGCAGATACAAGTTTTTCAAAATTATTGAATCTGGGCTGACCTTAGTGTAATGGAATTGAGTTTTTGAGTCTTCAGAGGTTAGGTCATAAATAGTCTTGTGGTTTCTGCCTGAGTCCCTGGGATCACATGTTCTGGGGAGGTCAGTTGAATGATGGAAGTCGACTACATTGAGACAGTGATGTTATGAGGAAGACCAAACAAAACACATGGAGTGGTCACTTGACTAGTCTCAGCTGCAATCTGATTGTCACTATATGGAAGTCCAAAGCAAAAGTGCCAGATGAGCTCAGTCAACTTACAGAACTGTCAAAGAGAAATTATTGTTTTATAGTCACAATATTTTGTGATGGTGTGTTACACAGAGTAAAATAACCAAAAATGTACTTTCAGGTCTAACATACTCTCATTTATAAACATGTGGTTCCAGGGTTTTCTACTGTATTATTTGTGATAATCTATTATATATTATGGTACTCCCTCAGTGTTTTTCACAGGGAACACTAAATTTCCTAATGAAAGTTAGTGAATAATATGATCTGATTTACATAAATTCTTCTTTCAACCAACTTCACAGAATGACTTTTGTCCCATAAGGTGAGACATAACAGTAGTAGTAGTAGTAGCAGTAATAATAATAAATTAGATAGTGATACATATATAATACATATACATGCATGTTTTATACATATATTTATATATAAGTATATACATAATGCACATAGTGATATATGTATAATATATAAACATATATAGAGTATATATAATATTTATAAATATACATTTTAGATTATATACTCACTATATTAGTTATTATAATATTATTATATTAAGTATATTATTATAAGTATATATTAAGTATATATATTTATAAATATATATATTAAACATTTAATATCCCTGATAGCAATGTGAAGTACTATCTTATTCCATTTTACAGATGAGAAACCAAAGCACAAGAATTTAAGTAAATTGTCTAAGATAACACAGATGGGAAAGCTAGAGTTAAAACCCAAAAGTCTATCTCTAAAGTTGGTGCCCCATGGCCAATAAACTGGCAAAATCCTTCAATAACCAATTAATTAATTGGTTCTCATGTTTGCCTCTGTATATAATTATTGCAGTGTTTCCAAAACCCTATTGATCATAAGAATCATTAGGGGAATTTTTTAAAACTAGAGCTCCTGGAGCTTCAGCTGAGAAATGATAAATAAAAATCCCCAGTTGGGAAAGCTTAAATATCTGTTGTTGCTGATGTTGTTATCATATGCCCAGGGTATTTCATATGATTTGTTAGATTTGAGAACCACAGCCTTAAGGTACTGAGTTGTATTTTCCATTTTCTTTCACTCTGCCAGATGGATTCTAAAGAGTGCCTATACTAAGCATTTTACATATATTGTACACAAGGACCCTACCTGAAGAGTGGGTTTTATTATCTCCATTTGCAGGTAAGAAAATTACGGTCCTGTAAAAGTTAAATAATATAAACAAACCCACAGATTGTAAGTAACAGAGTGGGTCTGTCTGGCTCCAAAGTCCCTCTTTTTTTTTTACCTTCTCCCTCATTTGACTTTAATTCACACTAAGAAAAGTGGCTTGTCTGTGTGGTATTAATTTATGACTTGAGTTGACCATAAATGAAATTCAATTTGAACTTTAAAACATTGTTTAATTGTAAATATTGGAAATATTCTTGTTCTACAATAAATGTGTATTTCTATTATAATCTGTAAAAACAGCTTAATTCTTCACAAAGTCTGGACGGTGAAAATGATGCATATCATTTATGTTCCTTAATATGCCTGGCATTCTCCAATGTATCTACCTTGCTGGCTCCCTTACATTTTTCTCAGGTCCTTACCCAGTTATCACCATTTGAGCAAGTTCTTTCTGTCCACCTTATTTAAAATGATACCCCTTCTTTCCACCACTGTGTCCTCACCACCAATGTTGCCTTTATTTTTCTTCATGACATTTATCACTAGCTTTTACATAGTTCACTGCTGCATTTTCAGCACCTGGAATAGTACCTGGCATATAGTGGGCTCAATACATGTTTATTAGATAAATGAATGAATTAATTAATGAAATTTGAGTCATGTGCATGAATACTTTGTCTTATTTCTCCTTTATTGAAATATAATTGACATATAACATTGTGCACATTGAAAGTTTACAATGTGATGATTTGATACACACACACACACATTATATATATATATATATATATATATATATATATATATAATGGAACATTACTCAGCCATAAAAAAGGGCTAGTTAACCTTCACTTCATATAATTGCCATTTTGTTGTTGGTTGTATTATGTTGAAACATTAAATTTCTACTCTCACAGCAACTTTCAAGGATACAATACAGTATTGTGAACTGTACTCACCACAATCTATATTAGACCCCTATAATTTATTCATTCTATAACTGAATATTTATACACTTTGACCAACATCTCCCCATTTCTTCCATCCCTCAGCCCCTGGCAACAACTATTCTACCTTCAGTTTCTATGAGTTTGATAATTTTAGAGTGTATGTATAAGTGAAATTATAATATTTGTTTTTCAGTGTGTGTGGATTGCTGGATCATATGGAAGTTCTATTTTTAACTTTCTGAGGCTTCATATTGTTTTCCATTGTGTCTGTACCTGTTTACATTTCCACTAACAGTGTGCCAGGTTTCCCTTTTCCACATTAGAGCCAGCCAGCATATGTTACCTCTTCTTTTTTGGATAGCAGCCATTCTAACAGGTGTGAAGTGATATCTCATTGTGGTTTTGACTTCCATTTCCTTGATGGTAAGTAAAGTTGAACACCTTTTCATGTACTCATTGGTCACTTGAATGTCTTTGGAAAAATGTCAATTCAAGTTCTCTGGCTATTTTTAATTGGATTGTTTTCTTGAGGTTTAGTCGTATAAGTTCCTTAAATATTTTGAATATTAACTCCTTATCAAATAGATGGTGTGTAAATATTTTCTCCCATTCCATATGCTGCCTTTTCATTTGGTTGATTGTGTCTCTTGCTGTGCAGAAGCCTTTTAGTTTGATGTATTCCCACTTACCTATTTTTGCTTTCATTGTTTGTGCTTTTGGCATCATGTCCAAAAAAAATTACCAAGACACATGTCAAAGTATCCACCTTATTTTATTCTAGAATTTTACAGTTTCAGGTCTTAGATTTAGTTCCTTAATCCACTTTGAGTTAATTTTTGTGAGTGGTGTAAGATAGGGGCCCATTTTCATTCTTCTGCATGTGAATTTAAAATTTTCCAAAAACTAATTATTGAAGAGACTATCCCTTCCCCATTTAATATTTTTGACTCACTTGTCAAGTATTACTTGAAAATAGATGCATGGATTTATTTCTGAGCTCTTGATTCTGTTTCATTGGTCTATATATCTTTTTTTATATCAGTATGATAGTGTTTGATACTATAGCTTTGTAATGTAATTTGAAATCAGAAAGTGTGATGCCTCCAGGTTTGTTCCTTCTCAAGATCACTTTGAATATTCAGAGACTTTTGTAGTCCTATATGAATTTAAGGATTGATTTTTTTTTATCTTTGTGAAAAAATGCCATTGGAATTTTGATAGGAGTTGCATTGAATTGATAAATGCCTTTGGGTAGTATATATATTTTAACAATATCAAAACTTTTGCTCCCTGAACATAAGATATTTTCCCATTTATTTTTGTCTTCAATTTCTTTCATCAATGTCCTATAGTGTTTGGTATATAGATCTTTCACTTACTTGGGCAAATTGATTCCTAATTATTTTATTGTTCCTGATGCTCTTGTAAATTGAATTGCTTAATTTTTTCAGATAGTTCATTGTTAGTGTACAGAAATGCAAGTAATTTTTGTATGTTGATTTTGTATCCTGAAACTTTACTTCATTAGGTCTAAGAGGTTTTTTGGTGTTGTTTTAAGACTTTCTATATACAAGATCACGTCATCAACAAAAAGAGATAATTTTATGTCTTTCTTTCTGATACACATAAATTTTGTTGATTTTTTGTGCTAAATTGCTCTACCTTAGGACTTCCATTACTATGTTGGATAGGAGTGGTGAGAGATGGGCCCACTTGTCCTGTTCATGATCTTAAAGGAAAAGTTTTCAAAGTTTTACCATTGAGTATGATGTTAGCTGTGGTTTTGTCATATATGGTCTTTATTATGTTGAATTATGTTTCTTCTATACCCATTTTTTGAGAGCTTTTTATCATAAATGGATATTGAATTTTGACAAATGCTTTTCCTGCATCTACTGAGATGAGTGTATATTTTATCTTTCATTCTGTTAATGTATTCTATCATATTTATTGATGTGCATATGTTGAAACTCCTTACATTCCAGGGATAAATCCCACTTAATCATGATGCATCATCCTTTTGATATGTTTTTTTAAATTTACTCTGACTGTATTTTGTTGAGTTTTGTGCATCTATTTCCTTTTTTTTTTTTCAAGGTTTGAGTGGAGAATACTGTTTATTATTTTTATTTTTTTTAACATCTTTATTGGGGTATAATTGCCCCACAATGGTGTGTTAGTTTCTGCTCCACAACATAGTGAATCAGTTATACATACACATACGTTCCCATATCTCCTCCCTCTTTGTCTCCCTCCCTCCCACCCTCCCTATCCCACCCCTCCAGACAGCCACAAAGAACCGAGCCGGTTTCCCTGTGCCATGCGGCTGCTTCCCACTGGCTATCTACCTTACGTTTGTTAGTATATATATGTCCATGTCTCTCTCTCGCCCTAACACACCTCACCCTTCCCCCTCCCCATATCCTCAAGTCTGTTCTCCAGTAGGTCTCTGTCTTTATTCCTGTTTTACCCCTAGGTTCTTCATAACATTTTTTTTTTCTTAAATTCCATATATATGTGTTAGCATACGGTATTTGTCCTTCTCTTTCTGACTTACTTCACTCTGTATGACAGACTCTAGATCTATCCACCTCATTACAAATAGCTCAATTTCGTTTCTTTTTATGGCTGAGTAATATTCCATTGTATATATGTGCCACATCTTCTTTATCCATTCATCCGACGACGGGCACTTAGGTTGTTTCCATCTCCGGGCTATTGTAAATAGAGCTGCAATGAACATTTTGGTACATGACTCTTTCTGAATTCTGGTTTCCTCAGGGTATATACCTAGTAGTGGGATTGCTGGGTCATATGGTAGTTCTATTTGTAGTTTTTTAAGGAACCTCCATACTGTTCTCCATAGTGGCTGAACCAATTCACATTCCCACCAGCAGTGCAAGAGTGTTCCCTTTTCTCCACACCCTCTCCAGCATTTATTGTTTCTAGATTTTTTGATGATGGCCATTCTGACTGGTGTGAGATGATATCTCATTGTAGTTTTGATTTGCATTTCTCTAATGATTAATGATGTTGAGCATTCTTTCATGTGTTTGTTGGCAGTCTGTATATCTTCTTTGGAGAAATGTCTATTTAGGTCTTCTGCCCATTTTTGGATTGGGTTGTTTATTTTTTTGTTATTGAGCTGCATGAGCTGCCTGTAAATTTTAGAGATTAATCCTTTGTCAGTTGATTCATTTGCAAATATTTTCTCCCATTCTGAGGGCTGTCTTTTGGTCTTGTTTATGGTTTCCTTTGCTGTGCAAAAGCTTTGAAGTTTCATTAGGTCCCATTTGTTTATTTTTGTTTTTATCTCCATTACTCTAGGAGATGGGTCAAGAAGGATCTTGCTGTGATTTATGTCATAGAGTGTTCTGCCTATGTTTTCCTCTAAGAGTTTGATAGTTTCTGGCCTTACATTTAGGTCTTTAATCCATTTTGAGCTTATTTTTGTGTATGGTGTTAGGGAGTGATCTAATCTCATACTTTTACATGTACCTGTCCAGTTTTCCCAGCACCACTTATTGAAGGGGCTGTCCTTTCTCCACTGTATATTCCTGCCACCTTTATCAAAGATAAGGTGACCATATGTGCATGGGTTTATCTCTGGGCTTTCTATCCTATTCCATTGATCTATCTTTCTGTTTTTGTGCCAGTACCATACTGTCTTGATTACTGTAGCTTTGTAGTATAGTCTGAAGTCAGGCAGCCTGATTCCTCCAGCTCCATTTTTTGTTCTCAAGATTGCTTTGGCTATTCGGGGTCTTTTGTGTTTCCATACAAATTGTGAAATTTTTTGTTCTAGTTCTGTGAAAAATGCCAGTGGTAGTTTGATAGGGATTGCATTGAATCTATAGATTGCTTTGGGGAGTAGAGTCATTTTCACAATGTTGATTCTTCCAATCCAAGAACATGGTATATCTCTCCATCTGTTTGTATCATCTTTAATTTCTTTCATCAGTGTCTTATAATTTTCTGCATACAGGTCTTTTGTCTCCTTAGGTAGGTTTATTCCTAGATATTTTATTCTTTTTGTTGCAATGGTAAATGGGAGTGTTTTCTTGATTTCACTTTCAGATTTTTCATCGTTAGTATATAGGAATGCCAGAGATTTCTGTGCATTAATTTTGTATCCTGCTACTTTACCAAATTCATTGATTAGCTCTAGTAGTTTTCTGGTAGCATCTTTAGGATTCTCTATGTATAGTATCATGTCATCTGCAAACAGTGACAGCTTTACTTCTTCTTTTCCGATTTGGATTCCTTTTATTTCCTTTTCTTCTCTGATTGCTGTGGCTAAAACTTCCAAAACTATGTTGAATAAGAGTGGTGAGAGTGGGCAACCTTGTCTTGTTCCTGACCTTAGTGGAAATGCTTTCAGTTTTTCGCCATTGAGGATGATGTTGGCTGTGGGCTTGTCATATACGGCCTTTATTATATTGAGGAAAGTTCCCTCTACACCTACTTTCTGCAGGGTTTTTATCATAAATGGGTGTTGAATTTTGTCAAAAGCTTTCTCTGCATCTATTGAGATGATCATATGGTTTTTCTCCTTCAATTTGTTAATATGGTTAATCACATTGATAGATTTGCGTATATTGAAGAATCCTTGCATTCCTGGAATAAACCCCACTTGATCATGGTGTATGATCCTTTTAATGTGCTGTTGGATTCTGTTTGCTAGTATTTTGTTGAGGATTTTTGCATCTATGTTCATCAGTGATATTGGCCTGTAGTTTTCTTTCTTTGTGACATCCTTGTCTGGTTTTGGTATCAAGGTGATGGTGGCCTCGTAGAAAATAGTGGCCTCGTAGAATGAGTTTGGGAGTCTTCCTCCCTCTGCTATATTTTGGAAGAGTCTGAGAAGGATTGGTGTTAGCTCTTCTCTAAATGTTTGATAGAATTCGCCTGTGAAGCCATCTGGTCCTGGGCTTTTGTTTGTTGGAAGATTTTTAATCACAGTTTCAATTTCAGTGTTTGTGACTGGTCTGTTTATATTTTCTATTTCTTCCTGATTCAGTCTTGGTAGATTGTGCATTTCTAAGAATTTGTCCATTTCATTGGCATAGAGTTGCTTGTAGTAAACCCTCATGATTTTTTTTATTTCTGCAGTCAGTTGTTACTTCTCCTTTTTCATTTCTACTTCTATTGATTTGAGTCTTCTCCCTTTTTTTCTTGATGAGTCTGGCTAATGGTTTATCTATTTTGTTTATCTTCTCAAAGAACCAGCTTTTAGTTTTATTGATCTTTGCTATTGTTTCCTTCATTTCTTTTTCATTTATTTCTGATCTGATTTTTATGATTTTTTTCCTTCTGCTAACTCTGGGTTTTTTTTGTTCTTTCCGTAATTGCTTGAGGTGCAAGGTTAGGTTGTTTGTTCGAGATGTTTCCTGCTTCTTAAGGTGGGCTTGTATTGCTATAAACTTCCCTCTTAGAACTGCTTTTGCTGCATCCCATAGGTTTTGGTTCGTTGTATCTCCATTGTCATTTGTTTCTACGTATTTTTTAATTTCCTCTTCTTTGATTTCTTCAGTGATCACTTCGTTATTAAGTAGTGTATTGTTTAGCCTCCATGTGTTTGTATTTTTTACTGCTCTTTTCCTATAATTGATATCTAGTCTCATGGCGTTGTAGTCGGAAAAGATACTTGATACAATTTCAATTTTCTTAAATTTACCAAGGCTTGATTTGTGACCCAAGATATGATCTATCCTGGAGAATGTTCCATGAGCACTTGAGAAAAATGTGTATTCTGTTGTTTTTGGATGGAGTGTCCTATAAATATCAATTAAGTCCATCCTGTTTAATGTATCATTTAAAGCTTGTGTTTCCTTATTTATTTTCATTTTGGATGATCTGTCCATTGGTGAAAGTGGGGTGTTGAAGTCCCCTACTATGAATGTGTTACTGTCGATTTCCCCTTTTATGGCTGCTAGTTTTTGCCTTATGTATTGAGGTGCTCCTATGTTGGGTGCATAAATATTTACAATTGTTATATCTTCTTCTTGGATCGATCCCTTAATCATTATGTAGTGTCCTTCTTTGTCTCTTCTGATAGTCCTTATTTTAAAGTCTATTTTGTCTGATATGAGAATTGCTACTCCAGCTTTCTTTTGGTTTCCATTTGCATGGAATATCTTTTTCCATCCCCTTACTTTCAGTCTGTATGTGTCTCTAGGTCTGAAGTGGGTCTCTTGTAGACAGCATATATATGGGTCTTGTTTTTGTATCCATTCAGCCAATCTGTGTCTTTTGGTGGGAGCATTTAGTCCATTTACATTTAAGGTAATTATCGATATGTATGTTCCTATTCCCATTTTCTAAATTGTTTTGGGTTCGTTATTATAGGACTTTTCCTTCTCTTGTGTTTTTGTCTAGAGAAGTTCCTTTAGCATTTGTTGTAAAGCTGGTTTGGTGGTGCTGAACTCTCTCAGCTTTTGCTTGTCTGTAAAGGTTTTAATTTCTCCATCAAATCTGAATGAGATCCTTGCTGGGTAGAGTAATCTTGGTTGCAGGTTTTTCTCCTTCATCACTTTCAGTATGTCCTGCCACTCCCTTCTGGCTTGTAGAGTTTCTGCTGAGAGATCAGCTGTTAACCTTATGGGGATTCCCTTGTGTGTTATTTGTTGTTTTTCCCTTGCTGCTTTTAATATGCTTTCTTTGTATTTAGTTTTTGACAGTTTGATTAATATGTGTCTTGGCGTATTTCTCCTTGAATTTATCCTGTATGGGACTCTCTGTGCTTCCTGGACTTGATTAACGATTTCCTTTCCCATATTAGGGAAGTTTTCAACTATAATCTCTTCAAATATTTTCTCAGTCCCTTTCTTTTTCTCTTCTTCTTCTGGAACCCCTATAATTCGAATGTTGGTGCGTTTAATGTTGTCCCAGAGGTCTCTGAGACTGTCCTCAGTTCTTTTCATTCTTTTTTCTTTATTCTGCTCTGCAGTAGTTATTTCCACTATTTTATCTTCCAGGTCACTTATCCGTTCTTCTGCCTCATTTATTCTGCTATTGATCCCATCTAGAGTATTTTTCATTTCATTTATTGTGTTGTTCATCATTGTCTGTTTCATCTTTATTTCTTCTAGGTCCTTGTTAACTGCTTCTTGCATTTTGTCCATTCTATTTCCAAGATTTTGGATCATCTTTACTATCATTATTCTGAACTCTTTTTCAGGTAGACTGCCTATTTCCTCTTCATTTGTTAGGTCTGGTGGGTTTTTATCCTGCTCCTTCATCTGCTGTGTGTTTTTCTGTCTTCTCATTTTGCTTATCTTACTGTGATTGGGTTCACCTTTTTGCAGGCTGCAAGTTCGTAGCTCCCGTTGTTTTTGATGTCTGTCTCCAGTGGCTAAGGTTGGTTCAGTGCGTTGTGTAGGCTTCCTGGTGGAGGGGACTAGTGGCTGTGTTGTGGTGTATGAGGCTAGATCTTGTCTCTCTAGTGGGCAGGTCCACGTCTGGTGGTGTGTTTTGGGGTGTCTGTGGACTTATTATGATTTTAGGCAGCCTCTCTGCTAGTGGGTGGGGTTGTGTTCCTGTTTTGCTATATGGTTGGCATAGGTTGTCCAGCACTGTAGCTTGCTGGTCGTTGAGCGAAGCTGGGTGCTGGTGTTGAGATGGAGATCTCTGGGAGATTTTCGCCGTTTGATATTATGTGGGGCTGGGAGGTCTCTTCTTGACGAGTGTTCTGAAGTTGGCTCTCCCACCTCAGAGGCAGAGTCCTGACTCCTGGCTGGAGCAGCAAGAGCCTTTCATCCACTCGGCTCAGAATAAAAGGGAGAGAAAGTAGAGAGAATTAGTATAAGTAGGAGGAAATAGGAAAGAAAGAAAGAAAGAAAGAAAGAGAGGAGGGAAGGAAGGAAGGAGGGAAGGAAGAAAGAAAGAAAGAAGAAAAGAAAGGAAGAAGGCAAGAAGGAAAGAAAGGAGGGAGGGAGGGAGGAGGGAAGGAAGGAAGGAATGAGGGAAGGAAGGAAAAAATACAGAAAGAAAGAAGATACAGTAAAATAAAATAAAGTATAATAAAGTTATTGAATTAAAAAAATAATTATTTAGAGGAAAAAAAAAAGGGAAGGATAGAACCTTAGGACAAATGGTGGAAGCAAAGTTATAGAGACAAAATCTTACATAGAAGCATACACATATACCCTCACAAAAAGAGGTAAAGTGGAAAAAATCATAAAACTTGCTCTCCAAGTCCACCTCCTCAATTTGGGACGATTCGTTGTCTCAAAAAGGGAAGGAAGGAAGGAAAGATAGAAAGAAGGTAAAGTATAATAGAGTTTTTTAAATTAAAATTAATTATTAAGAAAAAAATTTAAAAAAAATGGACGGATAGAACACTAGGACAAATGGTGGAAGCAAATCTATACAGACAAGATCTCACACAGAAGCATACACATACACATTCACAAAAAGAGAAAAAAGGGAAAAAATCATAGATCTTGCTCTAGAAGTCCACCTCCTTAATTTGGGATGATTCGCTGTCTATTCATGTATTCCACAGAGGCAGGGTACATCAAGTTGATTGTGGAGCTTTAATCTGCTGTTTCTGAGGCTGCTGGGAGAGATTTCCCTTTTTCTTCTTTGTTCTCACAGCTCACAGGGGCTCAGCTTTCGATTTGGCCCTGCCTCTGCGTGTAGGTCGCTGGAGGGCGTCTGTTTTTTGCTCAGACAGGACGGGGTTAAAGGAGCCGCTGACTCGGGGGCTCTGGCGCACTCAGGCCGGGGGCAGGGAGGGGCACGGAGTGTGGGGCGGGCCTGCGGCGGCAGAGGTCAGCGTGACGTTGCACCAGCCTGAGGCCCGCCGTGTGTTCTCCCTGAGAAATTGTCCCTGGATCCCGGGAACCTGGCAGTGGCGGGCTGCACAGGCTCCCCGGAAGAGGGGTGTGGATAGTGACCTGTGCTCGCACACAGGCCCCTTGGTGGCGGCAGCAGCAGCCTTAGCGTCTCCTGCCCGTCTCTGGGGTCCATGCTTTTAGCCACGGCTCGTGCCCGTTTCTGGAGTTCGTTTAGGCAGCGCTCTTAAAACCCCTCTCCTCACGCACCAGGAAACACAGAGGCAAGAAAAAGTCTCTTGCCTCCTCAGCAGGTGCAGACTTTTCCCCAGACTCCCTCCCGGCTAGCCGTGGCGCAGTAACACCTTCGGGCTATGTTGAAGCCGCCAACTCCAGTCCTCTCCCTGAGCTCCGACCAAAACCGAAACCGAGCCTCAGCTCGCAGCCCCGCCCGCCTCGGTGGGTGAGCACACAAGCCTCTCGGGCTGGTGAGTGCCGGTCGGCACCGATCCTCTGTGCGGGAATCTCTCCGCTTTGCCCTCCGCACCCCTGTTGCTGTGCTGTCCTCCGCGGCTCCGAAGCTCCCCGCTCCGCCTCCCGCAATCTCTGCCCGCGAAGGGGCTTCCTAGTGTGTGGAGACCTTTCCTCCTTCACAGCTCCCTCCCACTGGTGCAGGTGCCGTCCCTATTCTTTTGTCTCTGTTTTTAATTAATTTTTTCTTTTGCCCTACCCAGATACGTGGGGAGTTTCTTGCCTTTTGGGAGGTCTGAGGTCTTCTGCCAGCATTCAGTAGGTGTTCTGTAGGAGTTGTTCCACATGTAGATGTATTTCTGGTGTATTTGTGGGGAGGAAGGTGATCTCCGCGTCTTACTCCTCTGCCATCTTTCCACCACCCCCTGTGCATCTATTTCCATCAGTGATATTGGCCTGTAGTTTTCATTCCTTGTAGTGCTGTTATCTGGTTTCAGTGTCAGGGTAATGCTGGCCTCAAAATAATTTTGGTAGTGTTCCAACTTCTTCAAAGTTTTGGAAATGGTTGAGAAGTGTTTGAGTTAATTCTTCTTTAAAAGTTTGGCAGAATTATCCAGTGAAGCCATCTTGTCCTGAGCTTTTCTTTGTTGGGAGGTGTTTGATTACTGATTTTAATTGCCTTTCTTGTTATTGCTTTGTTTATATTTTCTATTTCTTCATTATTCAGACTTGGTATGTTGTAAGTTGCTAGGAATTTATTAATTTCTTCTAGGTTGTCAAATTTTTTGACATGTAATTGTTTATAGTAGTGTCCTACAATTCTTTATATTTTGGCAGTATCAGTTGTTAGATTTAGTATTTTATTTGAGTCTTTTCTCTTTTTTCTTTGTAAGTTTAGCTAAATGTTTGTCTATTTTGTTTATGTTTTCAAAAAACAACTTTTAGTTTCATTGATATTTTCTACTGTTTCTTTCATTTACTTAAGCTCTGATCTTTGTTACTTCCTCATCCTGTTAACTTTGGCCTTAGTTTGTTCTTGTTTTTTAGTTCACAGAGGTGTAAATTTAGCTTATTAAGATTTTTCCTTTTTATTAATGCAGGCATTTATTATTATTAATTTCCTCTTACACTGTTTTTGCTGTATCTCATAAGTTTTGTTATATTTTGCTTCCATTTTTGTTTCTTTTAGGAATTTTTAAAATTCCCTTTTGATTTCATCTTTGACCCATTGGTTGTTCAGAAGTATGTTGCTTCATTTCCACAAAAATGTGAATTTTCTGGTTTTCCTCCTGTTACTGATTTCCAGCTTTATTTCACTATGGTCAGAAAAAAAAATATTAAGTATCTGGTCTTACATTTAGGTCTTTAATCCACTTTGAGTTTACTTTTGTAAATTGTATTAGATAATGTGTTAATTTCATTCTTCTACATGTAGCTTTACAGTTTTAAGAGCATCGCTTGTTGAAGGGACTCTCTTTTCTCCTTTGTATATTTTTGCTTCTTTCATTGTAGATTAATTTACCATAAGTATATGGATTTATTTCTGGGCTTTATGTCCTATTTCATTGATCTATGTGTCTGTTTTTAAGCCAGTATCATACTGTTTTGATGACTGAAGCTTTGTAGTATAATTTGAGGTCAGGGACCCTGATCCCTCCAGGTTTGTTTTTCTTTCTCAAAATTACTTTGGCTATTTGAGGTCTTTTGTGTTTCCATACAAATTTTAAAATGTAGAACTGGATACTCTAAAACTCCTAGAGGAAAATGGATGCAGAGCACTCTTTGACATAAATCTCAGCAAAAATGTTTTGGATCTGTCTCCTAGACTAATGGAATTTAAAAAAAAATAAAACACAAATGGGACCTAATTAAATTTAAAATCTCTTGAACAACAAAGGAAACCATAAACAAAATGAAGACAACCTACAGAATGAGAGAAAATATTTACAAACAAGGCTATAAACAAGGTATTAATTTCCAAAATTAAAAAAAATAAAGTTTATACCGTTCAATCTCAAAAAAAAGTCAAAAAAAATGGCTGAAGATCTAGACATTTCTTCAAAGAAAATATACAGATGGCCAACAGGCACATGAAAAGATGTTTAACATCGCTAATTATTAGAGAAATACAAATCAAAATTACAATGAGGTATCACTTCACACCAATCAGAATGGCCATCATCAAAAGTCTACAAATAATAAATACTTGAGAGTGTTGGAGAAAATGGAACCCTCCTACAATGTTGATGAGAATGTAAGTTGTTACAGTCACTATAGAGAACAGTATGTGTGTTCTTTAAAAATTTAAACATAGTTACCGCATGATACAGTGATACCACTTCTGGGGGCATATATCTGCAGAAAATTATAATTTGAAAAGGATACATGTACCCCAATATTTATAGCAGAACATTTTACAGCAGCCAAGACATGGAAGCAACCTAAATGTCAACTGACAGATAAATGGATAAAAAAGATGTGATGTATATACACAATGGAGTATTATTCAGCCATAAAAAGAATGAAATAATGCCGTTTGCAGCAACATGGTTGGGCCCAGAGATGATCATACTAAGTGAAGTAAGTCAGACAAAGAAAAATATCATATGATAATGCTTATATGTGGAATCTAAAAGAAATGATACAAATGAACCTATTTACAAAGCAGAAATAGACTCACAGACATAGACAACAAACTTATGCTTACCAAAGGGAAAAGGGGTGGAGGGTTAAATTAGGAGGTTAGGATTATACACACTACTATATATAAAATAGATAACGAATAAGGACCTACTGTACAGCACAGGGAACTATACTCAATATTTTATAATAACCTATAATGAAAAAGAATCTAAAAAGAATATATATATATACACATATTTTATGTATATATATATATATATATAAACTTAATCACTTTGTTGTACACCTGAAGCTAACACAATATTGTAAATCAACTATATTTCAAAGAAATTTAAAGAGAAAAGATATTTGTTATGATTTTTTATCTTTTAAAATTTGCTGAGACTTGCTTTATGACCTAATATTTGATCTATCCTGTAGAATGTTTCACTTGCACTTGAGATAAATATATACTCTGTAGCTGTTGGCTGGAATGTTCTGTATTGTCTGTTAGTCTAACATACAGTTCTAAAGTATATTTTGGTCTAAAGTATAGTTCAAGTCCAAGATTTCCATATTTATTTTCCATCCTTATGATATATCTATTGTTGAAAACAGGGTATCAAACTGCCATGCTGTTATTGTATTGTTGTCTATTGCTCCCTGCAGGTCTGTTAGTTTTTGCTTAAGGTGCTCCAATTATGGGTGCATATATATTTACAATTGATATATTGTCTTGATTGTTGACTCTTTTATTATTATATAATGACTTATTTTTGTCTTATTACCATTGCTCACCTACAGTCTACTTGGTTTCTGATACAATATAGCTATCCCTGCTCTTTGGACTTTAATTTTCATAGAATATCTATTTCTATCCCTTCATTATAAGCCTATTTGTGTCTGTGAAGCTGAAGTTAGTCTCTTAAAGGCAGTATATAGTTGAGCATTGTTTCTTATCCATTCAGCCACTCTTCCTTTTGATTAGAGAATATAATTCATTTACATATGTAGTAATTATTTACATGAAACAACTTAATTTTGCTATCTTGTTTATTGTTTTCTGGCTGTTTTTTAGTTTCATTGTTTCTTTCTTCCTCTATTGATATCTTCTTCTATGAATTCTTGATTTTTCATAGTGATATAAATTGATTCTCTTTGTTTATCTACTAAGTTTTGTTTATCTACTGTTAAACAAAACAGTAGATAATCTACTGTTATCTACTATCTACTGTTTATCTACTTATCTATCTAAGTTTTGTTTATCTACTAATTTTGTGAGTACGGTTACTCTGTAGCTTCCTTGAAATATCATATAGATATGAGTGTATTTTAAGCTGATAAGAACTTAAATTTTGTTGTGTACAGAAACTCTACCCTTTTACTCCCACCCCCCACATTTTATGTTTTTGATGTCACAATTTACATCTTTTTATATTGTTTATCCATTAACAATTATTTTAGCCATAGCTATTTTAGTACTTTTGTCCTGTAACTTTTATACTACAATTAAGTGGTTAACACACCATAATATTACAATATTAGAGTATTCTGTATCTGACTATATATACTTACCTTTACTAGTGTACTGTATAATTTCATATGTTTTCATGTTACTAGTTACTGTTCCTTTGTTTCAGCTTGAAAATCTCCTTTCAGCATTTTTTTTGTAAGGCATGTCTAGTGTTGATGAACTCTTTCAGCTTCTTTTGGTTAGGGAAAGTCTTTATCTTGCTTTCATTTATGAAGATACCTTTGCTGGGTAAAGTGTTCTTGATTAGGACTTTTATTCTTTCAGAACTTTTAGTATACCATCCCATTCCTTCCTAGCCCTTAAGGTTTTGCTGAGAAATCTGCTGATAACCTTATGGGAGTTCCCTCATATGAGAGAATATTTTTTTTCTCTTGCTGTTTTTAAGCAGCTTTATTATAAAGTGTCTTGGAGAAGATCATTTAGGATTGAAACTTTGGGGTCACCTAGTATATTTAGAAACTTGGTTTTCCAAATCTTCAAGTTTGGGACGTTTCAGCCATTATTTCATTAAACATGATTTCTACCCCTTTCTCCCTCTCTTCTCCTCTGGGACTCCAATTATGACCAGATTGTTTCTTTTTATTGTGTCTCATAATTACTTTAAACATTCTTCATTCCTTTTCATTCCTTATTTTTTTTCTTTTTGCTCCTCTGACTGGATAATTTCAAATGATTTGTCTTTGATCTCACTGGTTCTTTCTTTTGTTTGATCTAGGCTGCTCTTGAAGCTCTCTATTGAATTCTTCAGTTCAGTCCACATTTTTCAGCTCCAAAATTTGTTTGATTCTTTTTCATTTTCTATCTCTTTGCTTAAGGTCTCATTTTGTTCTTGTATTGTTTTCCTCATATCATCAAAGTGTTTATCTGTGCTCTCTGGTAGTTCTCTGGACATCATTTACACAGTTATTTCTAACTCTGTGTCAGGCAATTCCTGTACCTCTATTTCTTTGGGGTCAGTTATTGAAAGTTACTGTGCTCCTTTGGTGGAGTCATGTTTATCTGATTTTTTGTGTCCTCTGAAGTTTTGTGTAGGTGTCTGAATATTTGAAGAACAATCACCTCTTCCAGACTTTAGGGACTGACTTTATAAGAGAAGTCCTTCACCCTTCAGGAGGAAACACACTGGAACATGCTGTGACTCCAGATCCAGTGGTGCAGGGCACTGTGTATGTGTCTGTGTTGGCTCTGGGTCCATAGTGACTTTTCAGTTCAGTTTGCTGGAGTCCACAGCTTCAAGAGCTATCTGGCACTTGGAAAACTCTTTGGGGGCTCTGCAGTGGATGCAAGGACTGTTGAGATCTTCAGTGGCACCTCCAGGTCTAGAGGCTATGGACCATGGCAGTCAGCAGTGGTGGCTGGAGCAAATGATGTGCACACACTTGGCTGTGAGGGTCAGCCATAAGTGCCTGTGTAGTGTCAGGGGACAAATAATAGAGTACTAAGTAGTGCGGGCCAGAGTGAACAAAATGGGTTGTGGCTGACTGTGGATTCACTGTCAGCTGTAGGGGTCCTAGATGTTGGCATGTATTACCATGGATGCTGGTTTTTGCCATGGCCACACAGCAGTGGAGGCCAGTGTTGGGAGTTGCCAGGAGTATACATGTAAATAACTCGAGGGGCTAGCTGCAAGTGATTCCAGAAGTGCAGACCAGTAAGCTGAGACAGGGTTGGAGTCAGAATCACAAGCAGCTACATGGAGCCTGTAGGTCTGTGTTGCACTCCTGTGGCTATAAGGTCTCCCTATGGGTGTGTATATGGCAGTAAAACTGGAAATGTTTATCAAGTTGGGTGTATGTGGATGGAGAGTTGGGAGGGGACTAGTTGAAGGTGTATCTAATGGTGCAGGCTAGTGATACAAGATAGGCCCTAATCTGGACCCACAAGCAGCTGTGGGAGCTGTAGCTATCGGTATATACTTCCTTGACTGAAAGATAATCCCATGGGTGTGTACATAGCAATGGAGATCAATGATAGGCATCAAACTGGTGGTGTGCAAGTGCACAGCTGGAAGAGCTAGCCCTGAGAACACATATGGTGGTGGGGATTTAAGATGGTGTATTGCACTTACTCAGCTGCAGAGGACTGGGCTGGTTGCCAGGGTGGGTCCTAGGTGTTGTTGGGAGTAAGAGGGGAAGAACGGAGGAGAGACTCAGGTGGCTGGTGCCAGCAAGTACAAATAACTGTGGGGCAAAAGCAGATGAAATCCTCAGAGTATACACAGTGGTTGTGTTGACCACTGGTATCTTCAGTGTTGAAAGCTGCTGGGTTTGTCTGCATAGCAAAAGACTGGGAACTGTGGTCACTCCCAATAAGCATCTGATACTGATGGTCCCTGCTTCTCTTCTATGTTCATAGCCATCTCTTATAAGTCTCAGATATGCCAGCCTCTGAGTGGAGTGAAATCAAAGTAGGTCCTTTGTGACGCCCCAAAAAACTAGGGAAGTGGTCATTCACCCTGCTACCCCTTTTCTAGTGACGTAACAATTTCTAGCTTGGGAGTTCCCCCTTGGTGCTGAGCAATGCTGGCTTGGGGGAGGCAAAACGAAGCTGTTCTTCCTTCCCTTTTTGTGTGGTTATTCTCAAGTTTTTTTTATTGTTCTACTGTATTGCTGACGTTCCTTTAGTAGACTCCAAAGCCTTCCCAGAGCTGTTTTTGTTCATGAATAACTATCTAATTATTGATCTTTGGTGAAGGAGAGCAAAGGCTGGGGTCTCCTACAATGCTATCTTTGTGACACTCTTCTTTATTCTTTTTGTGGAATTTTATCCAGCTCTTTCTTTCTGAACTTTTGGGATTATTATTATCTTTTCAGACTTTATGGTGAATATTTCTCAGACTAACATATTTTTGCCTTGCTTTTAGAAATTTTTTGAATAAAAGAAGACAACTGCTGAAACAAACAAATGACAGAATGAGTTATTCAATTTGAAATAAGGGGAAAATTCTCTGTAATGATGGAGAAAGCATAGCTCATAACACTATGTAAACTTTCTTCAGTTTTGCAAATTATTTCCAGAGAGAAATAATACTTTGACTGGAAAGTATCAAAGTAAACAGCCTTTAGGTAATACGTGCACTGATTTTTATTTTTCATTTATTTATCTATCTATCTATCTATCTACCTACCTGGCTGTGCCACAGGGCTAACAGTATCTTAGTTTCCCGAGCATGGATTGAACCTGTGATGCAGCAGTGAAAGCGCCGAGTCTTAACCACTGGTCCACTAGGGAATTAACTGATTTTTATAATATATGAATATCATCTACTTTTATGCCATCTGAGGGCAATCATTTTGTTACATAACTACTTTAAACTGCAAGGCATTCAGGACCAGTTTCCTACTATATGTTTTCATGACACATACTGAAAGGAATTGATGAACATCATGTTCATTGATGTTCATGACATACTGAAAGGAACTCAGTGATAGTTATAATTATAAAATATAAATGTGTTGCAAATCAAATAGTTTATTTCATGTTTTATTTCCTCAAGGTTAGTCTCTACTCAAACTTAGGGAAAATTAGATTCTGCAGAAGATTTTAGTAATTTTAGAAAATTACTAATTTGACCTAAAGTGATGAAACACTATCCTTTCAGTTAATGAAACTGCACAGGACTCCTTCTTTTAGTCATCCCAAGTTCTTTCCCTGTCCTTGCAACAGATAAATAATGAATTCTGTTTGGCTTTAATATACTGTATTTCCTTCAGTCTATAATTTTGATAGAGTTTCAACATAAATGCTATTTCAAACTTTGATGCCAGTAGCTAGTTGCTATAGTCCAATATTAGCTATTGACCTTATATATCAAAGTCTTTTGCAGGTTTTATCTAATTTCTAATGAGTCTATGGTGGTTTTGATGGCATTATTTGCTGCAGCTGTGATATGAAATAACATAAATTACATATATAAAATAGGTTTCATTAAACTGAGATAAGGCATAATGTATAAAGTTACTTCCTATAAGGAAAATATTACTGTTATCAGGAAAAAAATATTTTTCTTTTTTTTAATTTAATTTAATATTTTATACAGTAGGTTCTTATTATTTATCTATGTTATACATATTAGTGTATATATGTCAATCCCAAACTCCCAATTCATCCTGCCACCACCATCCCCATCCTTACTTTCCCCTCTTGGTGTCCATACATTTGTTCTTTACATCTCTGTCTCTATTTCTGCCTTCAGGCCTAGATTAATATTTTAGTTTCCATAACTAAAATTGTAATCAATGTTTGGATGTTGTCATTTATATTTCTAATGGCAATTTTAGAAAGTATGTAATTAACAACATGAAGTCAAATGTATACTCCATAATATTCACATATCACACAATATATAGTCTACATTTACACAGACTTGATACTAGCTGTTTCTTAAGGAATACAAAAGCTTTCAAACAAAAGCAAATGTACTTTTCTTGAACAATTAAAAATATGATGGTATATTGTTAATTGTAATTTAATTGTTTGCTCATTGTCCATTACTTGCACAGTTTTCCTGACCCTAAAGGAAGGAAAATCAGAACTTAATTATTACAGCAGAGTGAGCTATTCACTTTGGAATAGCTTTGTGAGCTCCACTATGAAATGCAATTAAACACAAATTGATGTTCATGTGCTTTGATGAACTGAATTTATTGATCCTTGACACATTATTCCCTTTATAAATGAAAAACCAGAAGTATATACTGCTGAGGAATCAAGGTTGGACCCCCAAATTTAATAGGATTATGTATCAATGTTGCCATGGAGCTTTATTAAATACTCAAATCTGCTTCTGTGTCATAATGACCTCTGGAAAGAAGTTGGCTTTCTTTCTTCAACAATCTGAACAGGACTTTACTTGGGAGAGTCAAAGGTTTGTTTCAATTATTCTGACCTTTAAAATTAAATTATGCTTTTCTCAACCTTTGCTACTTCAGTGTGGCTATCCTTCTCTTACTGTTTTCCTTTCAGCTCCATATAAAAGAGGTCATACCAGGGAGCATCCTACTGAAGAAGCAAGCCACAAGCTAGAATTGATCTAGGGTGATTGAGAGACCCAGAATAACAATGAGATTAAGCACACTAACCATACCCTTTTAATTTTTCTTAAAATACATGTTTATCTTCACCAATCAAAAACATTCTAAAGAGTTTTAAATCTGTTTGAACAGGTATCTTATATTTTGTCTTTTTAACATATAAAATTATAATATTAAGCATATATTTTCAAACTACACAAATGCACACAGATTCTAATAACTCAGTGAGAATATTTTGTCCTGTAGCAAAGGGAAAACAACGTCAAGGGCATATGTGATTATAATACAAACAAGATAAAGTAAGTGCATTACAGTGTATAAACCAAGGTCCATGGTGGTTCAGAGGAGGACAGATCCTATCTGTTTCAGAATAGGTAAGGTTTATGAGAAGGACTTTGCAGGATGGATATGGTTTCAGCAATTAGATGTAAAACCATAAAGTTACTGAGGCAGAGATTTGCAAGGTGTGTTTGGGATACAGTCAGAAAGTCAATCTGGCTTGAAAGCAGAGTGCCTATGGCTGGAGGTAGGAATGGGTTGAAATTTATAAAAGTACATTGTCTCATGTGGAAGGCATAAATGTTAAACTGAAGAGTTTATAATTCAGAAGGTGGTCGAGAGTAATTTAGGGTTTTGAGCAGAGAGTTCCAGAGAAACTGGAAGTCAATAATTTCTAATCCTAGCTGCACTTTAGAATTGTCTGAAGTAACTTTTAAGAAATTGATCATGCAAGAACACTAACCACAGAGATTTTATTTAACTGGGCTAGGGTTAGACCCAGTTGTTTGCTAGATTTTAAAATTCCACAGGTGATTATAATATGCATCCAGTATTAATAATCACAGATATAAGTGTTAAAGTATTCTCAACATGGCTATACGTAATTGAACCAAATCCATCTTAATTTCCTTGACTATCTCTTCTTCCATAGTATAGTATATGACAAAATCCAAAACTGATTAATGTTCACAGAGTTTTTAAAAAACACAGTTGGACAGCTGCAACCCAAGAGGTTTTGATTCACTTAGTCTGGGGTGGGATCTAGTCGTCTCTCTGGCTATGTAGATCAATATGCCAACATTGTTGAGAACCATTGGTCTAAGGAATAAAGTGTAGGACCTGAATAATACTAAAGCTTATTTGATTTTTGAAATAAAGTTTAAATAAAGTACATAAAGCTCATTCACTGAACTTTTTAGTTTTAACAGTTTCCTCATCTGGTATTTAATTACAGTAGTAATCACATTTCTGATCTTTTAAAATTGAAATAGTAATAATATCTACCTCACAGTACTTTCTTGAATGCTAAGTCGGATTGGTTAGGCTTGGAATGATTTAAGAATAGTCCTAGGGGACCTTGAAGATGGCAGAGGAGTAAAATGTGGAGATCACCTTCCTCCCCACAAATACATCAAAAATACATCTACATGTGGAACAACTCCTACAGAACACTTACTGAACGCTAGTAGAAGACTTCAGACTTCCCAAAGGGCAAGAAAATCCCCATGTATTTGGCTAGGGCAAACTAAAAAAAAGAAAAAAGCAGAGACAAAAGAAGGGGGATGGGACCTGCACCTCTGGGAGGGAGCTGTGAAGGAGGAAAAGTTTACATGCACTAGGAAGCCTCTTCACTGACAGAGATGGTGGGGGGCGTGGGTAAGTTTTGAAGCCACAGAGGAGAGCACAGAAACAGGGGTGCAGAGGGCAAAGCAGAGAGATTCAGGCCCAGAGGATAGGTACCGATGAGCACTCACCAGCATGAGAGGCTTATCTGTTCACCTGTTGGTGTGGGTGGGGGCTGGGAGCTGAGGCTCGGGCTTTGGAGTTCAGATCCCAGGGAGAGGACTGGGGTCAGCTGCGTGAAGACAGCCTAAAGGTGGCTAGTGAGCCACAGCTAGCCTGGAGGGAGTTTTGGAAAAATCTCTGGACCTGCCTAAGAGGCAAGAGACCATTGTTTCAGGGGGCGTGAAGAGAGGGGATTCCTTCCCTGTCTGCCAACAGAAGGCAGAGCATGGCCTAAATGAGCTCCAGAGACTGGAGTGAGCTGCAACTATCAGCTTGGACACCAGTGACGGGCATGCAGGCTTACCCCACATTCCAATTATGATGACTGTACCCCTCACTCCCCCAACATAACTGAGCTAGAGCTCCCTAATCAACTGGTGCTTTAACCCCATCCTGTCTGGGTGGGAACAGAGCCTAAGGGCAACCAACACACAGAGGTGGGACCAACACCAAATCTCAACCCTAGGATCTGTGTGAACAAAGAAGAGAAAGGGAAATTACTCCATGCAGCCTCAAGAACAGCAGATTAAATCCCCACAATCATCTTGAGGTATGCTACATGTGCAGAATACCTGAATAGACAATGAATCAACCGAAAGTTGAAGCGGTGGATTTTAGGGGCAACTGTAGACTTGGGGTTTGCTGTCTGTGACTGACTTGATTCTGATTTTTATGTGTATCTTTTAGTTTAGTTTTTAGTGCTTTTTACCATTGGTGGATTTGTTTATTGGTTTGGTTACCCTCTTCTTTTATTACTTTTAATTTTTTTTTATTTTAATAATTTTTAAGTTTCAATTTATTTTATTACAAAATTTTTTTCCTCTTTCTTTTTTCCTCCATTTTCTTCTGAGCTGGGTGGCTGACAGGATCTCAGTGGTCTGGCCTGGTGTCAGGCCTGAGCCTCTGAGGTCGCAGAGCTGAGTTCAGGACACTGGACCACCAGAGACCTCCTTGCCTCATGTAATAACAATCTCTGAGAGCTTTCCCAAAGATCTCCATCTCAACGTGAAGACCTAGTTCCATACAATGGCCAGCAAGCTCCAGTGCTGGACGTCCCATGCCAAACAACTAACAAGACAGGAACACATTAACATAAGCCCACCCATTAGCAGAGAGGCTGCCTAAAATCATAATAAGTTCACAGACACCCAAAAACACACCACCGGATGTGGTCCTGCCTGCCAGAAAGACAAGTTCTAGCCTCATCCACCAGAACACAGGCACCACTCCCCTCTACCAGGAAGCCTACACAACCCACTGAACCAATCTTACCCACTGGGCACAGACACCAAAATCAACAGGAACTACGAACCAGTAGCCTGCAAAAAGGAGACCCCAAACACAGTGAGAAGACAGAGAAATAAAAAGCAGGAGAAGGAGCAAGGTAAAAAGCCAATGAACCAAACAAATGAAGAGGATATAGGCAGTTTACCTGAAAAAGAATTCATAGAAAAGATAGTAAAGATGATCCAAAATCTTGGAAATAGAATGGAGAAAATACAAGAAACGTTTAACAAGGACCTAGAAGAACTAAAGAGCAAACAAACAATGATGAACAGCACAATAAAGGAAATTTAAAATTCTCTAGAAGGAATCAATAGCAGAATAACTGAGGCAGAAGAACGGAAAAGTGACCTGGAAGATAAAATAGTGGAAATAATTACTGCAAAGCAGAATAAAGAAAAAGAATGAAAGAAGTTGAGGAGAGTCTCAGAGACATCTGGGAAAACATTAAATGAACCTAAATTCGAATTATAGCAGTCCCAGAAGAAGAGAAAAAGAAATTGTCTGAGAAAATATTTGAAGAGATTATAGTTGACAACTTCCCTATTGTGGGAAAGGAAATAGTAAATCAAGTCCAGGAAGCACAGAGAGTCCCATACAGGATAAATCCAAGGAGAAATATGCCAAGACACATATTAATCAAACTGTCAAAAATTAAATACAAAGAAAACATATTAAAAGCAGCAAGGAAAAAACAACAAATAACACACAAGGGAATCCCCATAAGGTTAACAGCTGATCTCTCAGCAGAAACTCTGCAAGCCAGAAGGGAGTGGCAGAACATATTTAGAGTGATGAAAGGGAAAAACCTACAACCAAGATTACTCTACCAAGCAAGGATCTCATTCAGATTCAAGAGATAAATTAAAACCTTTACAGTCAAGAAAAAGCTAAGAGAATTCAGCACCACACAACCACCTTTACAAGAAATGCTAAAGGAACTTCTCTTGACAGGAAACATAAGAGAAGGAAAAGACCTACAATAACAAACACAAAACTATAAATAAAATGGTAATAGGAATATACATATTGCTAATCACTTTAATGAAATGAATTAAATGCTCAAACCGAAAGACATAGACCGGATGAATGGATAAAAAACAAGACGTGTCTATATGCTGTCTACAAGAGACACACTTGAGACCTAGGGTCACATACAGACTGAAGGTGAGTGGATGGAAAAAGATATTCCATGCAAATGGAAATCAAAAGAAAGCTGGAGTAGCAATTTTCATATCAGACAAAATAGACTTTAAAATAAAGACTATTACAAGAGACAAGGAAGGACACTACAAAATGATCAAGGGATCAATACAAGAAGATATAGCCATTGTAAATATTTATGCACCCAAAATAGGAGCCTTCAATACATAAGGGAAATGCTAGCAGCCATAAATGGGGAAGTTGACTGTAACACAAAAATAGCAAGGGACTTTAACAACCCACTTCCATCAATGGACCGATCTTCCAAAATGAAAATACATAAGGAAACACAAGCTTTAAATGACACATTATAAAAGATGGACTTACTGATATTTACAGGACATTCCATACAAAAATAACCAGAATACACTTTCTTCTCAAGTGCTCATAGAATATTCTCCAGGATAGATGATATCTTGGGTCACAAATCAAGCCTTGGTAAATTTAAGAAAATTGAAATAGTATCAAGTATCTTTTCTGAACACGATGCTCTGAGACTAGATACCAATTACAGGAAAAAATCTGTAAAAAATACAAAAACATGGAGGCTAAACAATACACTACTAAATGACCAAGAGATCACTGAATACATCAAACAGCAAATCCAAAAATACCTAGAAACAAGTGACATTGAAAACACAATGACCCAAAACCTATTGGATGCAGCAAAAACAGTTCTACGAGGGAAGTTTATAGCAATACAATCCTACCTCAAGAAGCAAGGAACATCTCAAATAAACAACCTAAGCTTTCATCTAAGGCAATTAGAGAAAGAAGAACAAAAAAAGCCCAAAGTTAGCAGAAGGAAATAAATAATAAAATCCGATGAGAAATAAATGAAAAAGAAGTGAAGGAAACAGTAGAAAAGATCAGTAAAACTAAAAGCTGTTTCTTTGAGAAGATAAACAAAATTGATAAACCATTAGCCACACTCAACAAGAAAATAAGGGCCAAGATTGAAATCAACAGAAATAGAAATGAAAAAGGTGAAATAACAACTGACTCTGCAGAAATACAAAGAATCATGAGGGATTACTGCAAGTAACTATATGCCAATAAAATGCACAACCTGGAAGAAATGGACAAATTCTTAGAAAAACACCATCTTCCTAAGACTGAACCAGGAAGAAATAGAAAATATAAACATACCAATCACAAGCACTGAAATTGAAACTGTGATTAAAAGCCTTCCAGCAGGGCTTCCCTGGTGGTTCAGTGGCTGAGAATCCGCCTGCCGATGCAGGGGACATGGGTTTGTGCCCTGGTCCGGGAAGATCCCACATGCCGCGGAGTGGCTGGGCCCGTGAGCCATGGCCGCTGAGCCTGCACGTCCGGAGCCTGTGCTCTGCTATGGGAGAGGCCACAGCAGTGAGAGGCCCACGTACCGCAAAAAAAAAAAAAAAAGTCTTCCAGCAAAAAAAAAGCCCAGGACCAGATGGCTCCACAGGTGAAATCTATCAAACACTTAGAGAAGAGCTACCACCTATTCTTCCCAAACTCCTCCAAAATATAGCATAGGGAGGAACACTCCCAAACTCCTTCTATGAGGCCACCATCACCCTGATACCAAAACCAGACAAACATGTCACAAAAAAGAAACCTCAGGCCAATATCACTGATGAACATAGATGCAAAAATCCTCAACAAAATACTAGCAAAAATAATCCAATATCACATTAAAAGGATTATACAACATGAACAAGTGGGGTTTATCCCAGGAATGCAAATATTCTTCAATATATGCAAATCAATCAATGTGATGCACCATATTAACAAACTGAAAGATAGAAAACATATGATCATCTCAGTAGATTCAGAAATAGCTTTCAAAAAATTCAACTCCCACTTAAGATAAAAACTCTCCAGAAAGTGAGCAAAGAGGGAACTTACCTTAACATAATTAAGGGTATATATGACAAACCCACAACCAACATTGTTCTCAATGGTGAAAAATTGAAACCATTTCCTCTAAGATGAGGGACAGGACAAGTTTGCCCACTCTCAACACTCTTATTGAACATAGTGAATCATATCACACAGAGTGAAGTAAGTCAGAAATAGAAAATCAAATGCTGCATGCTAACACATATATATGGTATCTAAAGAAAAAGAAAAGGGTCTGAAGAACCTAGGGGTAGGACAGGAATAAAGACGCTGACGTAGAGAATGGACTTGAGGACACGGGGAGAGAGAAATGTAAACTGGGATGAAGTGAGAGGGTAGCATTGACATATGTATACTACCAAATGTGAAATAGATAGCTAGTGTGAGGCAGCTGCATAGCACAGGGAGATCAGCTCAGTTCTTTGTGACTACCTAGAAGGGTGGGATATGGAGTGTGGGAGGGAAATGCAAGAGGAAGGGGATATGATGATATATGTATACATATAGCTGATTCACTTTATTATACAGCAGAAACTAACACAACATTGTAAAGCAATTATACTCTAATAAAGATGTTAAAAAAAAAAGACACCACTAAAGAATTTAAAAGGCAGCCATAGTCTCAAGTTATTGCATGTTCTGGATATCTGTGACTGAAATAGAAATGTAGTTAAAAGTCCCATAAATGATAAAAAAAATGACTGTCAGGACTTTCTGTCTACTCTTTTTTGGGGAGAGAATGAAAGCATTTTCATTAGCCTGAAATATAGCTATATCTTGATAGGCAGAGCCATAATGGTGTTATGCTACTTCATAAATGTTCATGTATGTGTACATGGGTATGTATGGATGCTGAGTAACTAAAAATGAGCTGGATATTAAACTCGACACACAGCTGAAAAATAAAAGAATAGTCGTAGTATATAATGTTTCCAATGAACACTCACTCATTATTATTATTACTTTCGAGGTAATAATTTCTAATTTGGGGAACTATAATGATTATGTTAGTGAATAAAATACGTAACAGCTCCTGGTATATATTATATGTTTAATGCATGTTGGTTTTCTTAAGGAGATATTATTGCTTTAAATTTTGAATCATTTGTATCATAATTAATGGTCTTTTAATCTTCAGTATTTTTATTCTGAGGGCACATTTACATTCAAATCTGAGAAACATATGTACTACCCAGCTAAGACTACTGAGTGATGTCCTTGCCATTTAACAACAATATTACCAATTGCATTTTATTGTTTAGTACTATGTACAGTCACTTCCTTCCTGAATTAGTAACATTTTTTTTCTAGATTAAGCACAGTAATAGAACTAAAATAATGAATCTAAATGATATGTTCATCTTCCCAGGTCACATTAAATATTTATTTTAAAAATTAAAGAATAATACATTTTAAAATTAAGACTACCAGGAGAAGTTGATATTACTCCATAAAAGTGATCATTTTTTCCATATCATCAGAAAAGTCTTTCAAAACTTGGAAAAAAAGACAAAATGTTGGGCAACATAACCTTTCAATGTCATACAGAGGCAAAGGCAGACTAAGATTTTCTAGGGGAACATACTTAGTTTGACTTGCTATTTACTGTTGATAAATTTTCAGACTTAGTAAAGTTACATGCTAACATAGATTTTTGTTCCATAAAGATACAAATAATTTATATCTGGTGGAAAAGATTACATTTTATAGCCTGTTGGATATTCACAAATTTTTTATCAACTCAAAAATCTTATCCTAATATTACTTGTGAATTTTCTAGCATTTGAAATAGAGACTGAAATGTTTTTAACCTCATACTTGCTCTCTAACCAAAGGGTTAAATAAAATATTTGATATATATTCATTTTATATTTGTAGAAGAGTCATTTTTTAAACTTTTTGAAAATTATCCTTTAGCAATATTTCTTACCCCATTTTGCCTTTTTTTTGGATTTTTGTGTTTTATTTATTTTATTTTAACATCTTTAATGGAGTATAATTGTTTTACAATGGTGTGTTAGTTTCTTCTGTATGATAAAGAGAATCAGCTACACATATACATATATCCCCATATCTCCTCCCTTTTGCATCTCCCTCCCACCCGCCTTATCCCAACCCTCTAGGTGGACAAAAAGCATCGAGCTGATCTCCCTATGCTATGCAGCTGCTTCCCACTATCTACCTATTTTATATTTGGTAGTGTATATATGTCCATGACACTCTCTTACTTCATCCCAGATTACCCTTCCACCTCCCTTTGTCCTCAAGTCCATTCTGTGTGTCTGCGTCTTTATTCCTGTCCTGCCCTTAGGTTCTTCAGAAACTTTTTTTTTTTTTTTAGATTCCATATATATGTGTTAGCATATGGTATTTGTTTTTCACTTTCTGACTTACTTCACTCTGTATGACAATCTCTAGGTACATCCACCTCACTACAAATAACTGAGTTTCATTTCTTTTTATGACTGACTAATATTCCAATGAATATATGTGTCACATCTTTATCCATGCATCTGTCGATGGACATTTAGGTTGCTTTCATGTCCTGGTTAATGTAAATAGTGCTGCAATGAACATTGTGGTACCTGACTCTTTTTGAACTATGGTTTTCTCAGTGCATATGTCCAGTAGTGGTATTTCTGGGTCATATGGTAGTTCTATTTTTAATCTTTTTAAGGAAGCTTCATAAGGTTCTCCATAGTGGCTGTATCAAGTTACTTTCCCAACAACAGTGCAAGAGGGTTCCCTTTCCTCCACACCCTACCCAGCATTTATTGCTTGTAGATTTTTTGATGATGGTCATTCTGACTGGTGTGAGGTGATACCTCATGGTAGTTTTGATTTGCATTTCTCTAAGGATTAGTGATGTTGAGCATCCTTTCATCTGTTTGTTGGCAATCTGTATATCTCCTTAGGAGAAATGTCTCTTTAGGTCTTCTGCCCACTTTTGGGTTGTTTTTTTTTGTTTGTTTTTTTGATACTGAGTTGCATGAGTTACTTGTATATTTTGGAGATTAATCCTTTGCCTGTTGCTTCATTTGCAAATATTTTCTCCCATTCAGAGAGTTTTCTTTTCATCTTGTTTATGGTTTCCTTTGCTGTGCAAAAGCTTTTAAGTTTCATAGGTCCCACCTGCTTATTTTTGTTTTTATTTCCATTTCTCTAGGAGGTGGGTCAACAAGGATCTTGCTGTTCTTCATGTCACAGAGTGTTCTTCCTATCTTATCATCCAAGAGTTTTAGAGTGTCTGGCCTTACATTAAGTCTTTATTCCATTTTGAGTTTATTTTTGTGTATGGTGTTAGGGAGTGTTCTAGCTTCATTCTTTTACTAGTTTTTCCAGCACCACTTATTGGAGAAGCTGTCTTTTCTCCATTGTATATTCTTGCCTCCCTTATCAAAGTTAAGGTGACCATAGGTGCATGGGTTTATCTCTGGGCTTTCTATTCTGTTCCATTGATCTATATTTTTGTTTTTGACCAGTACCTTACTCTCTTGATTACTGTAGCTTTGTAGTGTAGTCTGAAGTCAGGGAGCCTGCTTCCTCCAGCTCCATTTTTCTTTCTCAAGATTGCTTTGGCTATTCAGGGTCTTTTGTGTTTCCATACAAATTCTAAAGATTTTTGTTCTAATTCTGTGAAGAATTCCATTGGTAGTTTGATAGGGATTGCATTGAAACTGTAATTGCTTTGCATAGTAATTTTCACAATAATGATTCTTCCAATCCAAGAACACTGTATATCTCTCCATATGTTTATGTCATCTTTGATTTCTTTCAAGAGTGTCTTACAGTTTTCTGCATACAGGTCTTTTGCCTCCATAGGTAGGTTTATTCCTATGTATTTCTTTATTTTGGTTGCAATGGTAAATGGGATGGTTTCCATAGTTTCTCTTTCTGCCCTTTCATTGTTACTGTATAGGAATGCAAGAGATTTCTGTGCATTAGTTCTGTATCCTGCTACTTTACAAAATTCATTGATTAGCTCTAGTAGTTTTATGGTAGCATCTTTAGGATTCTCCATGTATAGTATCATGTAGTGGCAGTTTTACTTCTTTTCCAGTTTGGATTCATTTTATTTCTTTTTCTTCTCTGATTGCTGTGACTAAAACTTCCAAAACTATGTTGCATAATAGTGGTGAGAGTGGGCAACCTTGTCTTGTTCATGATCTTAGTGGAAATGGTTTCAGTTTTTCACAGTTGAGAACAATCTTGGCTGTGGGTTTGTCATAAATGGTCTTTATTATGTTGAGGTAAATTCCCTCAATGCCTACTTTCTGGAAGGTTTTTGTCATAAATGTGTGTTGAATCTTGTCCAGGCCTTTTTCTGCATCTGTAGAGATGATCATATGGTTTTTCTCCTTCAGTTTTTTAATATGGTATATCATATTGATTGATTTGCGTATATTGATGAATCTTGCCTTCCTGAGATAAACCCCACTTGATCACAGTGTGTTATCCTTTTAATGTGCTACTGGATTCTGTTTGCTTGTATTTTGTTGAGGATTTTTACATCTATGTTCATCACTGATATTGGTCTTTAGTTTTCTTTTTTTGTGACATTTATTTTTTGGTTTTGTTATCAGGGTAATGTTGGCCTCATCAAATGAGTTTGGGAGTGTTCCTCCCACTGCTATATTTTGGAACAGTTTGAGAACGATAGGTGTTATCTCTTCTCTAAATATTTGATAGAATTCTCCTGTGAAGCCATCTGGTCCTGGGCTTTTGTTTGTTGGAAAATTTTTAATCACAGTTTCAATTTTAGTGCTTCGGATTGGTCCCTGTTTTTTTTTTTTTTTTTGAAGGAACATGTGAGGTCCCTCCATTTTCTACTGAAGCCATTTTTCCTTTTTCTCCCATTACTGGAGCTTGGACACAGACTGTCATTCTCTTATTTTAAAAGGCTTATTCAAAATTCTGCAGCTTTCTTGACAAACAACTGAATAAATCTAGGTCTTTCCTGTTTCCTCTTTCTTTTTTTTCTTTTTTTTGGCTTTTTACATTAATACTAGCCTTTAGGGATATGGGCTAGAACTGCAAATATAGCTTTGCTAAGGAGCCAAACTCTTAGGCATAATGGGAGATTACCACACTTTTCTTACTAATTGTTTTCTTTATTTATTTTTAAAATCAAATAATAGGTTATTGCCATATTCTGTTTAGCTTGGCCTCCACCCATTTTGTGTTTCTTTATTTTTCTGAAATTGTGAGTATTCTGCCTTTTTGTATTTGCAATTCATTAATTTTTGCATAACTATTCACATCAAAGAAAGAAAAAGAATTATTTAAAAGGTGTTCATTATCTTAGAAACCTCCAAAACACATTTTGCACTGTCTGAAATTGTTCTGTTTTATTCTCCTCACAATTGTATATTTTAAAACATTTATTTTATTAAAGTATAGTTGATGTACAATGTTGTATATGTTATAGGTGTAAAATATATTGCTTTTAAAGGTTATACTCCATTTATTTTCATTATAAAATATTCGCTATATTGCCTGTATCGTACAGTATATCCCTGTAGCTTCTTTTATGCATAATTGTTTGTCTGTTTGTCCCCTACCCCTGTATAAAGAAGATTAACTTGTTTTTTTGTGTCATTTATTTTACTCCCCTTGCAAGTATATATTTTTTGATAAACAAGATTAACTCCTTATATTTTATGGCATTTTTCTGTTTTAATCTAAATTTCAATCATCCATTTAGATGGAATTTGGATTTTTCACCTCCTTTTCTGATTACAAAAGAATATAAGTGATTTATCTTTTAAAAATATTTACAGATTGTTAATCCTATACCTCTATCTTTTCCCTCCCTCCTTTCCTTTCCCCAGTGGTGACCACTGGTTTGGTCTATATAACTTTGGGTCTGTTTCTGTTTTGTTATATAGAAACTACTATGTATAAAATAAATAAGCAACAAGGATATATTGTACAGAACATTTAAATATAACCATTATCTTGTAACTACTTTAAATAGAGTAAAATCAATAAAAATATTGTATCATTATATATACACCTTAAAAGAATATAATATTGTCAATCAACCATACTTCAAAAAAATTAAGAATCTCTAAATTTTTTTTATTAAAACAACTTAATGATATGATATTAATTGATATTGATTGCTGCCTGATTAACCTTCATCTCCATTAACACATGACTCCTGGAAAGTGCATTTGATTACATTAATAAGCACATATTTGTTCCGGGATCTTAAGGTTCTTATTTTGCATAGAGAACTATTTGTTTTGTTAGCTTAATTTTGTGATTTTACCTCACACGTTACTTTGCATTGTAATTTGAAGTAATATATTTCTCCTTTTTTTCACTCTGTTTTTCTCAATTCATTTAACAGACACTATGTTTGAATTGAAAAGGAAATGAAGAGATAATACTAATATACCAAGCATTGTGCTAAACTTTTTAAAAAATATATCAGTTAATGTTTAACATAACCTTTTGAAGTCAGCACTGATATCCCCATTTTGGAGATGAGGGAACTGAGGCTTAGAGAAGGCTGCATAATACAATAGAGGAATAGTTTTGCTGAGTCAAAAGATAATTTTTGTCCTTGAACTGATTATAGCTAAATCATGGGTATTAAAATACAAAATTTAACTGAGTACATTTGAAGATCTAAAAGAATTCAACAATTCATGAATCAGGCAGCATCTCACCTACAAATAGGAGTTCCAAAGAGCTACAGAAAAGGAAAAGTTTTCAAAGGTAGGATGAGGAAGTGATAAAAAACTATTTCATGCAAGGTCATCTTCCTTTGGAGTAAGGCAGGGGTCCATCACGTGGATTACCTCACTAGTGTTGGCCCGGAAATTCCAGACTGACTGGTTAAGATTACATTTCTAAGAGAGGCTGAACCTGCAAATATGTTAGGTATTAAATTTTGGTTTCCTAATGTGGATCTTAGCACAGTGACTCCACTTTGGACCTGTTATCTCCTTTAACATGGATTAGAGGTGGAGAGAACAATATTTTAGAAACCTTAACTTTGGCAATGTGACCATGAAATTGAAGGAAGAAGTAACTAGAGACAAATGAGTTATTTAAGAGACTGATACCAATGAGGTAATGAAAATAAAGAAGAGGCTATAGATTTAAGAAACATTAAAGATTTTGACATGACTGGATGAACTAAGGAATGTGGGATTAAAAATTGCCTTATGAGAGCTAACTAAAGTGTTGCTAACTGAATCATGTGCAAAATAATGTTAACTCTCACTATTCAAAGGTGATCTGCACCTATAGCATTAACATCATCTTGTCAAAAATGCAAACTTCCAGGCTCCATCCCTAAGCCATCTTAGTGATTTGAAATCGTTCTACAAATTCTTTGACAGTCTGCTTCTCCCAGTTTTAAATATGGGGTAATTTGGTGACTTGCTTCTAAAAAATAAACAAAAAACATAAGTGATGGTGCTTGACTTTAGAGCCTATGTCATCAAAAGCTGTGCAATTTCCCTCTTGCTTTCCTTTGGATTGCTTGCTTGGAGGAATGCCAGGTGACATGTTATGAAGACATTTAAACCAATGGAAAGCCCCGTTTTGTAAAATACTGAGACTTTATGCCAAAAATCATGTGAGTAAACCATTTGCCAACATATTCTCCAGTCCAGTAACTATTTAGATGACTGTATCCCCTGTCAACAGCTGGACTGCAACCTCATAAGATACATAAACACCCAACCAACCTACTCTTGAATTCCTGATCTACAAAAAATCATTGAGGATAATAAATTCTTGTTGTCTTAAGCTGGTACATTTTAAGGTAATTTTTTTATGCAATAGATAATTAGTATTCACACTGAATTTGAATTTCTGGGGATGGTGCCCTCCAGGTGATTTAATGAGCTCTCCAGGTGATTCTGATACATACCAAAGTTTGAAAATCATTATTGAAAGAAGACACAATAGTAACCATTTTGAATATATTAACATTATCTAAAGAAAGACAGTGCAAAGCATGAAGGAAGGTTAGTCACAGAGATCCAGCATGGCAATTAGCATTCAAATATTTCCAGGGAAGAGAGAGCCTTTTTTATCAGACACTGAATATTTCTACTTCCAATGGTACAGTTACCCTTAAAATGATACAGAAAACTATTTAACAAATGATGTTGGGGCATGGCAACATCCGTACACAAAAATAGAAAATAACACCTCATATTATAAATGTAAACACATTTCCACATGGACTAAACCCCCAATATGAAGGCAGTATCATATATCTATCTATTTATCTATCAATTATGTATCTATCTATTTATCTATCTATCATAGACCATCCCTGTGTCATTAAAATAGGGAAAGATTTAATAAACAAATCATAGAAAATGCAAACCATAGCAAAAAAGATTCATGAATGCGACAACATTAAAAATTAGAAATTCTGAAAACAAAATCACCATGAACAAAGGGAAAGCCAAACTATGGTGTGGGAGAAGCTATTTGCAAACTATTTAACAACAAAAACAATTAATCTGGAAAATATATCAAAGTGACTTACAAATTCATGAGAAAAGACAAAACAATCCAGTAGGAAAAAATGTACAAAGCCAAGAAAGAAATAATTAAAATACAGAAATCCAAATGATCAATGAACGCATAATAATCTTTGAAATGAAGAATTTTTAAAATATGTACTATTTCACACCCACCAGACAGACAAATTTGAAACCTGGTAATACCAAGTGTTGTTGAAATTGTGGAGAAATAGGAAATATTATTTGTTGCTAATAGAATTATAAATCAGAGAATTTGACAATGTGTTGTATTAAAGAAGATACCCGTAAATTTTATCCAACAGTAACACCTGAGGGCTATAACACTTGCAAATGTACAAAGAAGACATGTATAGAGGTGTACATGCTGTGCTGTTTGTATTAGTGTAAAAGTAGAAACAGTTCTCAATAGAATGGGTAAACAATAGTTTATTCTTATAGTAGAATATCATACAACCAAAAAAATGAATAGATTATATCTATAAGTATCAATGTAATTAGATAACATAATTTTGAAGGAAAAATAAAAAGGTTGAATGATAATACTGTAATCACTGAGATTTATTGATTGACTACTAATTCCAGATACTTTTCTAAAGACTTTACATATATTAACTCATTTAATCCTTAAAACCTTATGAAGTATACACTATTATTGTCTATTCACATATGGGAGAATGGTCACATAAACTTAAATAAATTATCCAAAATTATACAAATAGTAAGTATTGAATCAGATATCTAATAAATTCCTTGGAGATTATATATATATATATATATATATATATATAATGTGCAAAATGATACACATGATACAAATAATTTATACAATTTTTAAGTACAGAAAAGTACCATCTGCTATTTATAGTATATATAACATACATAAAAAATATACTTGAAAATGACACATAGCAACATCAAGATCATGGTTTTACTATAAGGAAAGGAAGTGGGAAGGGTGCATGTGTGTGTGAGGCTTTGAATGTGTCTCCATCACTCTCTTGAAGAGAAAATTAAGCAGAAATTGCAAAATCTGTTTAAATATAGTGGTTATATGGATGCTATATAACTGTTCTACATTTTTGAATGTTTTCAATCTGAGGCAGTAGAGTGGAGCATGTCACTGTTACAGCTTTGCGGAGGGCTGCCAAAAGAAAAGTGACTTGTTATATACAAGGGAGCTCCTCTAACATTATCAGCATATTTGTCAGCAGAAACCTTACATTCCAGAAGGGAGAAGGATAAAGTATTTAAAGTGCTGAATGAAAAAAACTGCCAGCCAAAAATATTATGTCTGGCAAAATTATCCTTCAAAAATAAAGGAGAAATAAGAATTTCCCAGATAAACAAAACCTGCTGGAGTTCATCAGCACCAGAACTTCCTTACAAGAAATAGTAGTTAGTCCTGCATATGGAAAAAAAAAAAGTATGCTAGAGGGCTTCCCTGGTGGCACAGTTGTTGAGAGTCTGCCTGCCGATGCAGGGGACACAGGTTCATGTCCTGGTCTGGGAAGATCTCACATGCAACAGAGCGGATGGGCCCGTGACCCATTGTCACTGAGCCTGCGCGTCCGGAGCCTGTGCTCCACAACAGGAGAGGCCACAACAGTGAGAGACCTGCGTACTGAAAAAAAAAAAAAAGAGAACAACACAAAAGCATATGAAAACATAAAGCTTGTCAGTAAAGGTAAAGTATAGGATAATACAGAATATTACAGTAATGTAACAGTAACAGTAGTAAATAGTGCAATTTTTTAATTCCAGTGCTGGAATTAAACCTGCCTTGCTAGAAATCCTAAATCGAGTTCTTTGGAAGTAGAATAAAACTAATTAACATCATAAAAACATAAAAGTTACTGTAAATCTCATTGGTAATGGTAACTATATAGTCATAGTTAGATTCTGCAATATGGTAATAATTGTGTATAATTCACTTACAACTCTAATTTAGAAGTTAAAAAATAGGAAAATAACCATAACCATAATAATCTGTAATTACATAATAAAAAAGCATAAATTTTAACAGCAATAACCAAAATTGTAAAGAGAAAATAAAATGTGACATTTACAAATTCTATTGAATTTAAGTAGTAATCAGTTTAAAATGGGATTTTGTAAGTTTAAGATATTTTACATAAGCCTTATAGTAACTCAAAGAAAAATCCTGTAATAATTACACTAAAGAATATGATAAAGAAGTCAAAGCATACTAATACCAAAAGATGTCAAAACACACATAAAAGACCTCAGGACAAAAATGAGGAGCAATGGTTCTATAAAACAACTAGAAAACAATTAACAAAATGGGAAAAGTGAGTCCTTACATGTCAGTAAGTACTTTAATCTTAAACAAATTTTCATCTTCAATTTAACAACATAGAATGGCTGAATGGATAAAAAAGAAACAATACAGTGCCTCTAGGACTCTCACTTTAGCTTTAAAGACACACATATATTGACAGTGAAAAGATAGAAAAAGACATTTCAAGCAAGTAGTAATCAAAAGAAAACTCAGGGGTAGCTGTATGTATGTCACACAATAGACTTTAAAAGTGGTAAAAAGAGACAAAGAATGTCATAATATAATGAAAAAAGGGTCGGCACATCAAGAAGACATAACAATTGTAAATATTTATGCACCCAACATTGGAGAACCTAAATATATAAAGCAAAAACTAAAAGAGCAAAAGGGAGAAGCAGTAATACAATACTAGTTGGGAACTTTGAAACCCCACTCCCCAAAATGGATAGAATGTCAAGACAGAGGATCAATTAGAAAACAACAGATTTGAGCAAAAAAGTGAACCTAACAGTCATACATAGAACGTTTTATCCATCAATAGCAGAATACATATTCTTCCCAAGGGCACATGGAATATTTTCTAGGATGAACCATATGTTATGCCACAAAACAAGTCTTAGCAAAGTGAAGAAGATTGAAATCATACCATGCATCTTCTGTGATTACAATGACATGAAATTAGAAATCAATAATAAGAGGAAATTAGAAAATTCATGAAAACATGAAAATTAAACAACACTCTCTTGAGCAACAAATGAATCAAGAAGAAATTAAAGGGAAAATAAAAAGTTTATTGAAACAAATGAAAATGGAATTGCAAAATTCAAGAACTTGTGGGATGCAGCAAAAGCAGTCCTAACAGGGAAGTTCACAGCAATACACACTTACATTAACAAGCAACTAAAATCCCAAACAAACCATCTAACTCTATATCTTAAGAAACTAGAAAAAGAAGAACAAACTGAGCCTAAAGTTAACAGAGAAAGTGACATAATAAAGACAAAAGCAGAAATTAATGAAATAAAGAACAGAAAACAATAAAAAAATATTAACCAAACTATGACTTGGTTCTTTGAAAAGATAAACAAAATTGACAAACCCTTAGCTAAATTAACCAAGGAAAAGGAGAAAGGATAGCAATCAATTAAATTATAAATGAAAAAGAAGACATTACCACTGATTTCACAGAAAACAAAAGGATCATAGGAGCCAAAAAACTGCACCACCTGGAAGAAATGGAAAAATTATTAGAAATATACAACTTATCTAGACAGAATAAGGAAGAAATAGAAAATCTGAATACACCAATTACCAGTAAAGAGATTGAATCCGTAATCAAAAATCTCTCAGGCTAGAAAAGTCCAGGGCTGAATTGCTTCACTGGTGAATTTTACAAAACATTTAAAGAAGAATTAACACGAATCCTTCTCAAAATATTTCAAAAAATAAAAGAAGGAAAGAACACTCCCAAGTTCATTCTACAAAGCCAAGACTATCTTGGTACAAAAACCACAAAAGGACACTACTACAAACAAAAACTACGGGACAATATCTGATAAATATAGATGAAAATATTCTCAATAAAATACTAGCAAGCCTAATTCAGCAACACATTAAAAGTATCATTCACCATGACCAAGTGAGATTTATCCCTGGAATGCAGTATGGTTCAACATACACAAATCAATGTGATATATCACATTAATAGAATAAAAGAAAAGAATTATATAATCATCTCAATAGATGCAAAAAAACATTTCACAAAATTCAACATCCATTCATAATAAAAACTCATAGCAATTTAGCCCATAGAAGGAACATATTTCAACATAATCAAGGTCATAAATGAAAAGCCCACACCTAACATCATGCACAACAGTGAAAGTTTGAAAATTTATCTTTAAAATCACAAAGAAGTGCCCACTGTCACCACTCCTATTCAATATAGTACTGGTAGTCCTACTAGATAAGGCAAGAAAAAGAAATAAAAGTTATCAGAATTGGAAAGGAAGAAGTAAAATTGTCTGTATTTGCAGATGACATGAGCTTATGTATATAAAATCCTAGAGAATCTTTTAGATATAATCAATGTATTCAGCAGTGTTGAAGGATACAAAATTAACATGAAAAAATTAGTAGCATTTCTATACACTAACAAATTTTTTTGAAAAAGTAATAAAGAAATTAATCCCATTTACAATAGCATCAAAAACAATGAAATACTTAGAAAAAAGTTTAATTAAATAGTGAAAGATCTTTACTCTGAAAACTACAAGGCATAGTAAAAAGAAATGGAAGAAGACACAAATAAATGGAAAGTAACCTTTGAACATGGATTGGAAGAATTAATATTATTAAAATGTTGAAACAACTGAAAGCCATCTACAGATTAAATGCAGTCTGTATCAAGATTCCAATGGAGTCTTTTGTTTGCTTATTTGTTTGCTTGGCTTTGCTTTTATCATTTGTCTTGAGTTTTGTTTTTCTCTTGGTTTCTTCTTCTTCTTTTTTTTCTTTACTTCTTTTTTTTTTTTGGCATGCCATGTAGTTTGTAAGGTCTTGGTTCCCCAGCCAGTGGTTGGGCCTGAGACTCTGGGATAAGAGCTACTAGTCAATGCAGCTGGACTGCCAGAGAATTCCCAGGCCCAGGGAATGTTAATTGGTGTGGGATTACCCAGATGTCTCCATCTCAACACCAAGACCTGGCTCCACACCCCTGCCTGCAGGCTCCAGTGCAAGACACCTCACACAAAACAAGCAAGACAGGTGCACAGCCCCACCCATCAGCAGAGTCTGCCTAAAGTAGTACTAGGCTCACAAACACCCCAAAACACACCACCTCATGTAGCCCTGTCCATCAAAGGGATAAGACTCAGCTCCACATACCAGAGTGCAGGCACCAGTCCCTCCCACCATGAAGCCTAAAAAGAACATGGACAAAACTCACCCAACAGGGTGTAGGCACCAGAGACAAGAGGAGCTCTGACATTGCAGCCTATGGACAGGAGATCACAAACATAGTAAGTTAGACAAAATGAGATGACAGAGAAATTTTTCACAGATGAAGGAGCAAGGTAAAAACTGAGAAGACCAAATAAATGAAGAGGAACTAGGTAATCTACCTGATAAAGAATTGAGACTAATCATAATAAAGATGATCCATGATCTCAGAAGTACACTGGAGGCACAGAATGAGAAGATACAAGAAATGTTTAACAAGGACCTAGAAGGACTAAAGAGAAAAGAGTGATGAACAACAAAATAACTGAAATGAAAAATACACTAGAAGGAATCAACAGCAGAATAACTGATGCAGAAGAATGGGTAAGAATGCTGGAAGACAGAATGGTGGAAATAAATGTTGTGGAGCAGAATAAAGAAAAAAAAAATGAAAAGAGGGACCTCCCTGGTGGTCTAGTGGTAAGGAATCCACCTTCCAATGCAGGAGGCCAGGGTTCAATCCCTGGCCAGAGAAATAAGATGCCACATGCCTCAGGGCAACTAAGCCTGGGCACCAAAACTAGAGAGCCCGCATGTTACAAACTACAGAGCCCACATGCTCTGGAGCTTGCATGCTACTAGAGAAGAGAAAACCTGCATGCCACAACTAGAGAGAAACCGGGGCTCCACAAGAAACCACATGGTGCAATGAAGAGACAACATGCTGCAACAAAGAGCCCACTCACTGCAACCAAAGATACTGCATGCCTCAACAAAGATGCCACATACTGCAAACAAGAACTGATGCAGCTAAAACATAAATAAAATTTTTAAAAAATTTAAAAAGAATGAAAAGAAGTGAGGACAGACTCAGAGACATCTGGGACTACATTAAGTGCACCAACATTCAAATTATAGGGGTCCCAAAAGAAGAGAAAGAGAAAGTGTCTGAGAAAATATTTGAAGAGATTATAGCCGAAAACTTCCCTAACATGAGAAAGGAAATAGTCTCCCAATTCCAGGAAGTACAGAGAGTCCCATACAGGATAAACCCAAGGAGAAACATGACAAGACACTTACTAAGCAAATTAAAAAAAAAATAAATACAAAGAAAAAATATTAAAAGCAGCAAGGGAAATGCAACAAATAACGTACAAGGGAACCCCCATAAGGTTATCAACTGATTTTTTAGCAGAAATTCTGCAGGTCACAAGGAAGTGGCATGATTTATTTAAAGGAATGAAAAGGAAAAACTTACAACCAAGATTACTCTCCCCAGCAAGGATGTCATTCAGATTCAATGGAGAATTCCAAAGTTTTACAGACAAACAAAACCTAAGAGAATACAGCACCAACAAAACAGCTTTACAACAAAGGATGAAGGAAATTCTCTAGGCGGGAAACACAAGAGAAGTAAAAGAATTTTACAAAACAAATCCAAAACAATTAAGGAAATGACAATAGGGACATACATACTGATAATCACCTTAAATGTAAATGGATTAAATGCTCGAACCAAAAGACATAGACTGGCTGAATGGATACAACAATAAGACCCATATATGTGATACCTAAAAGAGACCCACCTCAGACCTAGGGATGCATACAGTCTGAAATTGAGAGGATGGACAAAGATATACCATGCAAATGGAAATCACAAGAAAGCTGGAGTAGCAGCAATCATATCAGATAAAATAGACTTTAAAATAAAGACTGTTAAAAGAGACAAAGAAGGACACTACATAATTATCAATGGACAATCCAAGAAGATGAAATAACAATTGTAAGTGTGTATGCACCCAACATAGAAGCAGCTCAATACATAAGACAAACACTAACAGCCATAAAAGAGGAATCAACAGTAACACATTAATAGTCAGGGCCTTTAACACTCCACTTAAAACAAAGGTTAGTTCATCGTGACAGAAAATTAATAAGGAAACACAAGCCTTGCATAACACATTAGACCAGAAAGGCTTATATGATATTTATAGGACATCTATTCTGAAAGCAGCAGGATACATTTTCTTCTCAAGTGCCCACAGAACATTCTCCATGATAGATCACATCTTGGGTCAGAAATCAAGCCTTGGTAAATTTATGAAAATTGATATCATATCAAGCATCTTTTCTGACCACAAGGCAATGATATTAGCAATCAATTACAGGAAAAAGAAATACTGTTAAAAAAAAAACATAAGGAGGCTAAACAATATGTTACTAAATAACGAAATTTTCACTGAAGAAGTCAAAGAGGAAATCAAAAAATACCTAAAAACAATGACAATGTTAATGATGACTCAAAACCTATGATATGCAGCAAAAGCAGTTCTAAACAGGAAGTTTATAGCAATCCATCCCCACTTCAAGAAAAAAGAAAAATCTGAAATAAACAACCTCACCTTGTACCTAATGCAACCAGAGAAAGAACAAACAAAACCCAAAATTAGTAGAAGGAAAGTAATCATAAAGATCAAAGCTGAAATAAATGAAATAGAGACAAAGAAAACAATAGCAAAGATCAATGAAACTAAAAGCTGGCTCTTTGAAAAGATAAACAAAATCAATGAGCCTTAGCCTGACTCATCAAGAAAAAATGGGAGAGGAATTAAATCAATAAAATTTGTAATGAAACAGGAGAAGATACAACTAACACTGCAGAAGTACAAAGGATCATAAGAGAGTAGTACAATCAACTATTGCCAATAAAATGGACAGCTTGGAAGAAATGGACAAGTTCTGAGAAAAGTACAATCTTCCAAACTGAACCAGGAAGAAAGAGAAAATATGAACAGATCAATCACAAGCAATGAAGTTGAAACTGGGAATAAAAATCTTCCAACAAAAAGAAGTCCAGGACCAGATGTCTTCACAGGCAAACTCTATCAGACACTTAGAGAAGAACTAACGCCTATCCTTCTTAATCTCTTTCAAAAAAGTGCAGAGGGAGGAACACTTGCAAACTCATTCTCTGAGACCACCATCACCCTGACACCAAAACCAGACAAAGATATCAGAAAAATATAAAACTACAGTCCAATATCACTGATAAATATAGATGCCAATATCCTCAACAAAATATCAGCAAACTGAATCCGACAACACATTAAAAGGATTATACACCATAATCAAGTGGGGTTTATCCTAGCCATGCAAGGATTCTTCAATATATGCAAACCAATCAAAGTGATGCATCATTTTAACAAATTATAGGATAAAAACCAAATGATCACCTCAATAGATGTAGAGAAAACTTTGGACAAAATTCCACACCCATTTATGATAAAAACTCTCCAAAAAATGGGCGTAGAGGGAACCTACCTCAATGTAATTAAGGCTATATACAACAAACCCACAGAACACATCATTCTCAATTGTGAAAAACTGAAAACATTTCCTCTAAGATCAGAATCAAGACAAGAATGTCCATTCTTACCACTTTTATGCAACATAGTTTTGGAAGTCCTAGGCCCAGGAATCAGAGAAGAAAAAGAAATAAAAGGAATCTAATTTGGAAAAGAAACAGTAAAACTGTCACTGTTCCCAGATATCATGATATGATATATAGAAAATCCTAAAGATGCCACCAAAAAAATACTAGAGCTAATCAATTAATTTAGCAAAGATGCAGGAAACAAATTTAATACACAGAAATCTCTTGCATTTCTATACACTAACAATGAAAGAACAGAAATAGAATATAAGGAAACCATTCCATTTACCATTGCAACAAAAAGAAGAAAATACCTAGGAATAAACCTACTTAAGGAGGCAGAAGACCTGTACACAGAAAACTACAAGATACTGATGAAAGAAATCAAAGATGATACAAACAGATGCAGAGATATACCATGTTCTTGGATTGGAAGAATGAATATTGTGAAAATGACTATACTACCCAAAGCAATCTAGAGATTCAATGCAATCCCTATCAAATTACCAATGGTATTTTTCACAGAACTAGAACAGAATATTTTACAATTTATATGGAAACACAAAACAACCTGAATAGCCAAAGCAATCTTGAGAAAGAAAAATGGAGCTGGAGGAATCAAACACCCTGACATCAGACAATACTACAAAGTTACAGTAATCAATACAGTATGGTACTGGCACAAAATCAGAAATATAGGTCAGTGGGACAGGATAGAAAGCACAGTGATAAACCCAGGCACCTATGGTCACCCAATCTATGACAAAAGAGGCAATATATAATGGAGAAAAGACAGTCTCTTCAATAAGTTGTGCTAGGAAAATTGGACAGCTACATGTTAAAGAGTGAAATGAGGGCTTCCCTGGTGGCGCAGTGGTTGGGAGTCCGCCTGCCAATGCAGGGGACACGGGTTCGTGCCCGGTTCTGGGAGGATCCCACGTGCCGCGGAGAGGCTGTGCTCGTGAGCCATGGCCGCTAGGCCTGTGTGTCCGGAGCCTGTGCTCCGCGGCGGGAGAGGCCACAGCAGTGAGAGGCCCGCGTACAGCAAAAAAAAAAAAAAAAAAAAAAGAGTGAAATGAGAACACTTCCTAACACCATACACAAAAATTAACTCAAAATGGATTAAAGACATAAAAGTAAAGCCAGACACAGTAAAACTTGTAGAGGAAAACATAGACAGAACACTCTTTGACATAAAGCACAGAAACATCTTTTTTGACCCACCTCCTACAGTAATGAAAATAAAAAAAAATTAACAAATAGGACCTAATTAAACCTAAAAGCTTTTGCACAGCAAAGGAAACCATAAACAAAACCAAAAGACAACCCTCAGAATGGGAGAAAATATTTGCAAATGAAGCAAGTGACAAAGGATTAATCTCCAAAATATACAAGCAGCTGATGCAGCTCAATTTTTAAAAAAATGAAAAAATGGGCAGAAGACCTAAAGAGACATTTATCCAAAGACATACAGATGGTCAGCAAACACATGAAAAAACGTTCAACATCACTAATTAGTAGAGAAATGCAAATCAAAACTACAGTGAGATATCACCTCACACTGGTCAGAATGTCCTTCATCAAAAACTCTACAAACAATAAATGCTGTTGAGGGTGTGGAGAAAAGGGAACCCTCTTACACTGTTGGTAGGAATGTAAACTGTTACAGCCTCTATGGAGAACAGTAGGAAAGTTCCTTAAAAAAGTAAATAGAGAACTACTATATGACCCAGCAATCCCACTCTTTGGCATATACACGGAGGAAACCATAATTCAAAAGATACATGCACCCCAGTATTCATTTCAACACTATTTACAAGAGACAGGACATGGAAGCAACCTAAATGTCCATCAACAGATGAATGAATTAAGGAGATGTAAATATATACAATGGAATATCACTCAGCCATAAGAAGGAACAAAATGGTGCCATTTGCAGAGATGTGGTTGGACCTAGAGACTGTCATACAGACTTAAGTAAGTCAGAAAGAGAAAAACAGATATCATATAAGTTTGCTTACATGTGGAATATAGAAAAATGGTATATATGAACATATTTGCAAAGCAGAAATAGAGAGACAGATGTAGAGAAAGGATGTATGAGTACCAGGAGGGGAAAGGTGGCTGGGATGAATTGGGAGATTAGAATTGACATATTTACACTACTATGTATAAAATAGTTAGCCAGTGAGAACCTACTGTATAGCACATGGAACTCTACTTAATGCTCTGTGGTAACCTAAATGGGAAGGAAATAAAAAAAAAATAGGTGATATATGTATACATATAGCTGAGTCACTTTGCTGTACAGCAGAAACTAACACAACATTGTAAAACAACTATACTCCAATGAAAATTAAGTAAAATAAAGATAAGAGATAACACATGCTGTCATGGATATAGACTAAAGGAAATCCTTAAGCACTGTTTGTGTGTTTTTGAATTGGCATAGCCACTATAAAACACGGTATAAAAGATCCTCAAAAAATTAAAAATGACCTTCCATGTAATCCAGCAATTCCATTTCTGTGAATGTATCCAAAGGAAGTGAAAAAGTAACTTAACAAGATATCTGCACCCCCAAGTTCATAACAGCATTATTTACAATAGCCAAGACATGGAAAAAAAGCAAGTGTCTATTGATGGATGAATGGATAAGTAAGGTCTGACAGATACTATATATATATATATATATATATATATA
>NW_006791464.1:1799153-1816716 GCF_000442215.2 Lipotes vexillifer
TATATATATATATATATAATATTATTTAGCCATAAAAAAATGAGGAAATCCTGTCATTTGTGACAACATAGATGAACCTTGAAGACATGCTAAATTAAATGTCTGACAGAGAAAGACAAATACTGTATGATCTCACTTTTATGTGGAATCTAAAAACAAACATACAAACTCATATAAAAAGAGATCAAATTTGTGGTTACCAGAGGTGGAGAGTGGAGAGAAGGAGAATTTGAGGAAGGTGTTAAAAAGATACAAACTTCTTGTTGTAAGATATACAAGTAGTAGTGATGTAATGTGCAATAGGATGACTATAACTGACACTTCTGTATAATATATAGGACTGTTAAGAAAGTAAAGCCTAGGAGTTCTCATCACAAGGAGAGTTTTTTCTCCTTTTCTTTTATTTTATTGTATATGTATGAGAAGATAGATGTTAGCTCAACCTTTTGTGGTAATCATTTCACAATTGATTAAATCATATCATCATTATGAATGCCTTAAACTTTTACAGTGATGTATGTCAATTATTTCTTAGTAATACTGGAAACAATTTTAAAAAGAAAGTAAATAAGAAAGGAATCAAACCATGTCAATGTAAAAAATTCAATGAAACACAAAGGAAGAGAGAGAGGAAGGAGAGATGAAATAAGTACAAGATATACATAAAAAATAACACACTGACAATAATACTTTTCTATCTGATTACTTTAAATGTAAATGGATTAAATTCCCCATTCTAAAGATATAAAGTGGATTGAATGGATAGAACCTTATGCTGTAGACAAGATTTAACTATATATGGTTTACAAGAGATATACCTTAGATGTAAAGACACACATAGGCTGAAAGTGAAAGGATGGAAAAAGATATTATATGATAATGATAACCAAAAGAAAGCAGGAGTGACCATAGTTTTATCAGATAAAGTAAAATTTAAGACAAAAACTCTCAAAAAAGATAAAAAACAATATTATACAACAATAAAAGGGTAAATTCACCTGTAGGACATAAAAATTATGAAAACATAATCTGCACACAACATTATAACATTCAAATATGTGAAGGAATCATTGATAGAAGCAAAGTGAAAAGTAGACAATTACCAAATTAGAGTAAAAGAAATTAATACTCTACTTTCCATAACTGATAGAAAAACCAGATGGAAAATCAACAGGAAACAGAAGACTTGAATAACACTATAAACCAACTAGAACTAACGGATATATAGAGAATACGCCACCCAATAGCATCTGAATACACATTCTTCTAAAATGCACATAGAACATTCTCCACAATAGATTACATATTATGTTACAAAATGAGCCTCAGTCAATTTAAGAATATTGAAATCATGCCACATATCTTTTCTGATCACTATGGAATGAAACTAGTACTCAGTATTGGTAGGAAAACTGGAAAATTCACAATATGTTGAAATTAGCACATTATTGAACAATCAATGATGCATAGAAGAAATCAAAACAGAAATTAGAAAATATTGAAGAGGGAGATTGAGATGGCAGAGTAAGACGGCTTGGAGCTCACCTACCCCAAGAACACATCAAAAATACATCTACTTGTGGAAAAAAATTTCATGGAAAACTAACTAGAGCTGGCAGAAGGATCCTGTATAAACAAGGCTGTAAGAGAGATACACTCAATTCGTAGTCCAGTAGGATGGAAAGAAAAGCATCAGATGGGACCTGTGACCCTGGGAGAGGACCCAAAGGAAAAGGGAAATAATGCAGGGGATACTAGCCCTGGGGAGAGAGTGGGCTGACCTACAGACTGGACATTTCAGGCCTGGGGTCCTACACATAGGAGACAAGACTCCTTGGCTGTTTGGTGAACTTCTTGGGCAGATAGAAAGGCTGGAGAAGCCTAGACTCCACTCCTGAGGAGTGTATGGGTGATGGCTTGCCCCCAGGCAGGGCAGGGAGAAGTCTGTGCTAGTGACTACTGCCTCAGCTTGTTTCCCAGTCCTAACCAAATGAATGCCCTGGTCCCACTAGCTCCTCCCCACGGCTTTGCACTGGATGTAGGGCATGTAGGACCTGGGAAAAGACTCAATCTAGGGATGCAGAGGCAACACAGGGACCCAGGGCATATCCCAAATGGAGCGGCCATTATTGGCCCTTGTACAAGCAGTGCTCTAGAAGTAGCCCAGACTGCTGATGTTAGTGTGGCTGCCAGAATTCCCATAACTACTTTGCTGCAATACTCAGCCCAATCCAAATGAATGTCCTGCCCCCGACTCACTCTATACCACAGTCTAGCACTAGATCTGGGGCAGCCACAACAAGGAAAAATATGTGAACATGGGCTGCAAAGCCAAAGACGTCTACACAGACAGAGCATTGGATCTTTGTAAGTACATGAGCCCCACTTGCTTCAGCACTTCCCTCCATTGGGACAAAATTCCAAGTGTAGAGAAATGGGAAAACACACATTTAAAGGGAACAGAGCCAGCTTGAGACTGACCCTCAGGGCTTCCCCTCCAGCAACTTGGGAGCAGACCCCACCAATGAAAGGGCAGTGACAGCCACTGAGGAGAGAGGAATCCAGCCTTAAACACATAACAGACTCTAGCTCCTCCATCAATAGTCACACCCCCTACCAAGATGAAAGCTGCCAGCACATGCTGAGGAAAGAGGTGAGTGGTGTCCACGTCAAATTCAGCCATCCCAAAAATGGCATTGGGCCCACACAGTCTGCATAGGGACACTCCCACATAAGAACACCATTTCAAAACAAATAAAGGTAACTGTTTCAACTAAATTCATAGAGACAGAGAAAGGTAAATAAAATGAAAATGCAGGAGAACTACTCAATTGAAAGAGTATGTGAAAACCCCTGAAAAAATAAGGAACAGAAATAACAGAAATAAACAGTTATGAGATAAAGAATTCAAAAAATGGGTAACAAAAATGCTAACAGAATTAAGCAATAGAATTGATCTAATACATATCATTTTAACAAGGAACTAGAAAATATACAAAAGACACAATAAAAAATAGATAATTCAATATCTGAGGTAAAAACACTTTAGAAGCAATGAAGAGAAGACAAAATGACACAGAAGAATATGTAAGTGATCTGGAAGATACAATAATGGATGAAAATCACACAATCAGAACAGAAGAGAGTAAGAAAAAAAAAATACGACTACTACATGAGATCTCTGGGATAATATCAAGCATGCCAATAATCTCATTATAAGGGTTGTAGAAGGAGAAGAGAGAGAAGGGGATGGAAAATGTATTTTAAGAAATTATGGATGAAAACTTCCCAAATCTGAAGACAGAAACAGATAGCAAGGTACGGGAAGCACAGAGAGTCCCAAAGAAAATGAACTCAAACAGACCCACTGAGACACATTGTAATTAAAATAAAATTTAAATATAAGTAGATAATTCTAAAGGAAGCAAGAGAAAAACAAAGAGTCATATAAAGGAGAATTATCATAGGCTATTGGCTGATTTCTCTGTAGAAATTTTGCAGGCCCGAAGAGAGTGGCATGATATATTCAAAGTGCTGCGAGGAAACATCCTGTGTAACCCGGGATAATCTACCCTGCAAGATTATAATTTATAATAGAAGGAGAGATAAAGAATTTCTCAGACAAGCAAAAGCAAAGAATTCAGCAATACTAAACCTTCCCTAAATGAAATATTGAAGAGTCTTCTCAAAATGGAAAAGAAAAAAAAAAAATATATATATATGAAAGCAAAAATCCCAACAGAAAAGGCAAATGGATAGTAAGGATTGAAGATCACTTAAATAAGCCAGCATGTATTTAGATTAAAAGACAAAAGTTTGTAAATGCAATTATAACTACAATAAACAGTAAAGGTATAAGGATGAAGATGTAAAATATAACATTAAAAATGAAAAAAATTGGGGGAGGGAAGTAAAAATTGTAGAACTTTTAGAATGTATCTGAACCAAAATGACTATCAGTTTAAATAAAATAGATATAATTATGGGTCAACATATATAAACACCACAGTAATCACAAATCAATAGATTCAGAGAAAACAAAAATAAAAGAACACAAGCTACTAAAAAATGAAGTCATCAATCCACAATAGGAGAAACAAAAAAGAAGAAATGAAGAGAGAATAAATGCAAAAACAACTAGAAAACAAGTAATTAAATGGCAATATGTACATATGTATCAATAATTACTTTAAATGTAGATGGGCTAAATGCTCTGATCAAAAGATATAGATGTGCTCTGATTTATGTCAGAGTGTTCTGCCTATGTTTTCCTCTAGGAGTTTTATAGTATCTCTTCTTACATTTAGGTCTTTTGATTTTATTTTTGCATACAGTGTTAGAGAATATTCTAATTTCATTCTATTATATATAACTGTCCAGTTTCCTCAACACCACTTATTGAAGAGATTGTCTTCTCTCAATTATATATTCTTGCCTCCTTTGTCATATATTAATTGACCATAAGTGCATGGGCTTATTTATTTATTCCATTGATCTATGTGTTAATTTTTGTGCCAACACCATACTGTTTTGATTAATATAGCTTTCTAATAGAGTCTAAATTCAGGGAGCATGATCCTTTAGCTCCATTTTTTCTCAAGATTATTTTGGCTATTCAGGGTCTTTTGTATCTCCATATGAATTTTAAAGCTATTTGTTCTACCTCTACGAAAAATGCCATTGGTATTTTGATAGGGGCTGCATTGAATCTGTAGATTGCCTTGGGTAGCATGGTCATTTTAATGATATTAATTCTTCCAATCCAAGAACACAGTATATCTTTCTGTTTGTGTCTCTTTCAATCTCTTTCATAAGTGACTTATAGTTTTCTGACTACAGGTCTTTTGCCTCCTTAGGTAGGTTTATTCCTAGGTATATTATTCTTTTTGATGCAAAGGTAAATGGATTCTTTTTTTTTTTAATTTTCTCTTTTTGATAGCTGGTTGTTAGTTTATACAAATGCAACAGATTTCTGTATATTTATTTTGTATCTGGCAACATTACTGAATTCATTGATGAGCTCTAGTAGTTTTCTGGTGGTAAATTTAGGATTTTCTGTGTATAGTATCATGTCATCTGCAAACAGTGGCAGTTTTACTTCTATCTTTCCAACATGGATTCCGTCTCTTTCCTTTCTTCTCTGACTGCTGTGGCTAGGTTTCATGGGTTTATATTAGAATAAAATGAAACACTAATTTGAAAAGATACATGCACCCCAATGTTTATAGCAGTATTGTTTACAACTGCCAAGATATGGAAGCAACCTAAGTGTATATCAACAGACAAATGGATAAAGAAGATGTGGCATGTATATACAATGGAATACTACCTGGCATTTAAAAAGAACAAAAATTTGCCATTTGCTGCAACATGGATAGACTTGGAAGGCATTATGCTCAGTGAAATAAGTCAGAGAAAGACAAATCTTGTATGATATCACTTATAGGTAGAATCTAAAAAAAATGCAACAAACTAGTGAATACAACAACAACAAAAAGAAGACACAGATATAGACAACAAACTAGCAGTTACCTGTAGGGAGGTTGAGAGGGGCAACATAAGGGTGGGGGAGTGGGAGTTACAAACTACTGGGTGTAAGTTAGGCTACAAGGATGTATTGTACAATATGGGGAATATAGCCAAAATTTGTAATAACTGTAAATAAAATGTAAACATTGTATAAAAAACACTGTAAAAAATATAAAAAGAAAACAGACAAAATCTTAGGCACATAGGAGGAGCTTCAAGATGTCAGAAGAGTAAGATGCAGAGATCACCTTCCTCCCCACAAATACATCAGAAATACATCTACATGTGGAACAACTCCTACAGGACCTCAACTGAACACTGGCAGAAGACCTCAGACCTCCTAAAAGGCAAGAAACTCCCCCACGTACCTAGGTAGGGCAAAAGATAAAAGAAAAAACAGAAACAAAAGAATAGGGATGGGACCTGCACCAGTGAGAGGGAGCTGTGAAGGACGAAAGGTTTTCACACACTAGGAAGCCCCTTTGCGAGTGGAGACTGTGGGTGGTGGGGGGGGGGAGCTTTGGAGCCATGGAGGAGAGTGCAGAAACAGGGGTGCAGAGGGCAAAGGGGAGAGACTCCTGAACTGCAGAACTGTGCCGACTGGCACTCACCAGCCCAAGAGGTTGGCCTGCTCACCCACCAGGGCGGGTGGGGGTTGGGAGCTTAGGCTCGGGCTTCAGAGGTCAGATCCCAGGGAGAGGACTTGAGTTGGCTGTGTGAACACAGACTGAAGTAGGTTAGTGCTCCACAGCTAGCCAGGAGCGGGTCCAGGAAAATATCTGGACCTGCTGAAGAGGCAAGAGACATTTTCTTCCCTATTTGTCTCCTGGTGCACGAGGAGAGGGGATTAAGAGCACTGCTTAAAGGAGCTCCAGAGACAGGCGTGAGCTGCAGCTATCAGTGCAGACCCCAAAAATGGGTATGGGACGCTAAGGCTGCTGCTGCCACCACCAAGAAGCCTGTGTGAAAGCACAGGTCACTATCCACAGTGCCCATCCCTGAAGGCTGTGCAGCCCTTCAGTGCCAGGGTCCCGTAATCCAGGGAAAACTTGCCTGGGAGAACACACGGCGCACCTGAGGATGTTGCAAAGTAGTGCTGGCCACTGCTGCCACAGGCTCACCGCACATCCATGCCCCTACGTCCCCCTGGCCTGAGTAAGCCAGAGCCCCCGAATCAACTGCTCTTTAATCCCTTCCTGTCTGAGAGAAAAACTGACGGCTTCAAGCGACCTATGCACAGAGGCAGGTGCAAATCCAAAGCTGAACACTGGGATCTGTGAAAACAGAGAAGAGAAACAGAAATTTATCCCAGCAGATTCAGGAGCAGTGGATTAAATCTCCACAAACAACTTTATGTACCCTGCATCAGTGGAATACCTGAAAAGACAACGAAACATCCCAAATTGAGGAGTGAACTTCGGGAGCAAAGATATATATTTTTCCCCTTTTTCACTTTTTGTGAGTGTGTATGTGTATGCTTCTGTGTGTGATTTTGTCTGTAGAGCTTTGTTTTTACCATTTGTCTCAGGGTTCTGTCTTTCTGGGTTTTTTTAGTTTCTTTTTCAATTTTTAAATTTTTTTCATAATAATTAACTTTTATTTTAATAACTTTATTTTATTTTATTTTACTTTATTTTATTTTATGTTATCTTCTTTCTTTCTTTCTTTCTTTCTTTCTTTCTTTCTTTCTTTCTTTCTTTCCTTCTTTCTTTCTATTTTTCCACCCTTTTATTCTGAGCTGAGTGGATGAAAGGCTCTTGATGCTCCAGCCAGGAGTCAGTGCTGTACCTCTGAGGTAGGAGAGCCAACTTCAGGACACTGGTCTACAAGAGACCTCCAAGCTCCACGTAATATCAAATGGCAAAAATCTCCCATAGATCTCCATCTCAATGCCAAGACCCAGCTTCACTCAATGACCAGCAAGCTATTGTACTGGAAACCCTATGCCAAACAACTAGCAAGAGAAGAACACAAACCCATCCATTAGCAGTGAGGCTGCCTAAAATCATAATTAGGTCACATACACCCCGAAACACACCACCAGATGTGGACTTGCCCAACAGAAAGACAAGATCTATCCTCATCCACCAGAACACAGGCACTAGACACCTACAACAGGAAGACTATACAACCCATTGAACCAATCTTAACCACTAGGTACAGACACCAAAAAAAATGGGAACTGCAAACCTGCAGCCTGCAAAAAAACCCACAAACACAGTAAGTTATGCAAAATGAGAAGACACAGGAACACACAGCAGATGAAAGAACAAGGTAAAAATCCACCAGACCTAACAAATGAAGAGGAAATAGGCAGTCTACCTGAAAAAGTATTCAGAATAATGATAGTACAGATGATACAAAACCTTGGAAATAGAATACAGAAAATACAAGAAACATTTAACAAGGACCTAGAAGAACGAAAGAGCAAACAAACAATGATGAACAACACAAAAAATGAAATTACAGATTCTCTAGAAGGGATCAATAGCAGAATAACTGAGGCAGAAGAACGGATAAGTGACCTGGAAGGTAAAAAAGTGGAAATAGCTACAGCAGAGCAGAATAAAGAAAAAGGAATGAAAACAACTGAGGACAGTCTCAGAGACCTCTAGAAAACATTAAGCACACCAACATTCGAAATACAGGGGTCCCAGAAGAAGAAGAGAAAAAGAAAGGGAATGAGAAAATATTTGAAGAGATTATAGTTGAAAAATTCCCTAATAAGGGAAAGGAAATAGTTAATCAAGTACAGGAAGCACAGAGAGTCCCTTACAGGATAAATCCAAGGAGAAACACGCCAAGACATATATTAATCAAACTATCAAAAAATAAATACAAAGAAAACATATTAAAAGCAGGAAGGGAAAAACAACAAATAACACACAAGGGAATCCTGACAAGGTTAACATCTGATCTTTCAGCAGAAACTCAACAACCCAGAAGAAAGTGGCAGGACATATTTAAAGTGATGAAACAGAAAAAAATCTAAAATCAAGATTACTCTACCCAGCAAGGATCTCATTCAGATTTGATAGAGAAATTAAAGCCCTTACAGACAAGCAAAAGCTGAGAGAGTTCAGCACCACCAAGCCAGATTTACAACAAATGCTAAAGGAACATCTCTAGGCAGGAAACACAAGAAAAGGAAAAGGCCTACAATAACAAACCAAAAACAATTAAGAAAATGGTAATAAGAACATGCATATCAATAATTACCTTAACTGCAAATTGCTTAGATGTTCCAAACAAAAGACCTAGACTGGCTGAATGGATACAAAAACAAAAAGTGGATATATGCTGTCTACAAGAGACCCACTTATGACCTAGGGACACATACAGACTAAAAGTGACAGGATGGAAAAGCATATTCCATGCAAATGGAAATAAAAAGAAAGTTGGAGTAGCAATTTTCAAATCAGCAAAATAGACTTTAAAATAAAGACTATTAGAAGAGACAAAGAAGTACACTACATAATGATCAATGGATTGATCTAAGAGGAAGATATAATAATTGTAAATATTTATGCACCCAACATAGGAGCACCTCAAAACATAAGGGAAATGCTAACAGCCATAAAAGGGGAAATCAACAGTAACACAATCATGGTAGGGCATTTAACAACTCACTTTCACCAATGGACAGATCACTCAAAATTAAAATAAATAAGGAAACAGAAGCTTTAAAGGATACATTAAACAAGATGGAATTAATTAATATTTATAGGACATTCCACCCAAAAACAACAGAATATACATTCTTCTCAAGTTCTCATGGAACATTCTCCAGGCTAGATCATATCTTGGGTCACATATCAAGCTTTGGTAAATTTAGGAAAATTGAAATTGTATCAAGTATCTTTTCTGACCACAATGCTATAAGACTAGATATCAATTACAGGAAAAATTCTGTAAAAAACACAAACTCATGGAAGCTAAACAATACGCTACTTAATAACCCAGTGATCACTGAAGAAATGAAAAAAAAACACCTACAAACAAATGACAATGAAAACACGACTACTCAAAACCTATGGGATGCAGCAAAAACAGTTCTATTAGGGAAGATTAGAGCAATACAATCCTACCTTAAGAAACAAGAAACATCTCAAATAAAAAACTTAACCTTACACCCAAACAATTAGAGAAAGAAGAACAAAAAACTGCCAAAGTTAGCAGAAGGAAAGAAATCATAAAGATCAGATCAGAAAAAAATGAAAAAGAAATGAAGGAAACAATAGCCAAGATCAATAAAACTAAAAGCAAGTTCTTGGAGAAGATAAGCAAAATTCATAAACCATTAGCCAGACTAATCCAGAAAAAAAGGGAGAAGACTCAAATCAATAGAATTAGAAATGAAAAAGGAGAAGTAACAACTGACACTGCAGAAATACAAAGGATCATGAGAGAATACTACAAGGAACTCTATGCCAATAAATTGGACAACCTTGAAGAAATGGACAAATTCCTAGAAAAGCACAACCTCCTGAGAATGAACCAGGAAGAAATAGAAAATATGAACAGACCAATCACAAGCACTGAAATTGAAAATGTGATTGAAAATCTTCCAACAAACAAAAGCACAGGACCACATGTCTTCACAGGGGAATTCTATCAAACATTTAGAGAAGAGCTAACACCTATCCTTCTCAAACTCTTCCAAAATACACCAGAGGGAGGAACACTCCCAAACTCATTCTATGAGGCCACCATCACTCTGATACCAAAACCAGACAAAGATGTCACAAAGAAAGAAAACTATAGGTCAATATCACTGATGAATATAGATGCAAAAATCCTTAACAAAATGTTATCAAACAGAATCCAACAGCACATTAAAAGAATCATACATTATGATCAAATGGGGTTTATCTCAGGAATGCAAGGATTCCTCAATATGCACAAATCAATCAATGTGATACACCATATTAACAAGCTAAAGGAGAAAATCCATATGATCATCTTAATTGATGCAGAGAAAATCTTTTGACAAAATTCAACACCCATTTATAATAAAAACCCTGCAGAAAGTAGGGGTAGAGGGAACTTTCCTAAACATAATAAAGGTCATATATGGCAAACCCACAGCCAATATTGTCCTCAATGATGAAAAACTGAAACCATTTCTACTAAGATCAGGAACAAGACAATGTTGCCCAGTCTCACTACTTTTATTCAACATAGTTATGGAAGTTTTAGCCACAGCAATCAGAGAAGAAAAAGAAATAAAAGTAATCCAAATCATAAAAGAAGAAGTAAAGCTGTCACTGTTTGCAGAATACATGATACTATACATAGAGAATCCTAAAAATGCCACCAGAAAACTACTAGAGCTATTCAATGAATTTGGTAAAGATGCAGGATACAAAATTAATGCCCAGGAATATCTGCCATTCCTATACACTAATGATGAAAAATACGAAATTGAAATTAAGAAAAGACTCCCATTTACGATTGCAACAATAAGAATAAAATATCTATAAATAAAACTACCTAAGGAGACAAAAGACCTGTATGCAGAAATTATAAGACACTGTTGAAATAAATTAAAGATATTACAATTAGATGGAGAGATATACCATGTTCTTGGATTGGAAGAATCAACATTGTGAAAATGACTCTATTACCCAAAGCAATCTACTGATTCAATGCAATACCTATCAAACTACCTCTGGCTTTTTTCACAGAGCTAGAAAAGAAAAATCACTATTTGTACAGAAACAAAAAATCCCCAAATACACAAAGCAATCTTGAGAACAAAGAACAGAGGTGGAAGAATCAGGGTCCCTGACTTCATACTATACTACAAACCTACAGTAATCAAGACAGTATAGTACTGGCACAAACACAGAAATATAGATCAATGGAACAGGATAGAAATCCCAGAGATAAACCCACACACATATGGTTACCTTATCTTTGATAAAGGAGGCAAGAATATACAGTGGAGAAAATACAGCCTCTTCAATAATTGGTGCTGAGAAAACTGGTCAGGAAAGTATAAAATATGAAATTAGAACACTCCCTAACACCATACACAAAAATAATATCAAAATGGATTAAAGACCTAAATGTAAGGCCAGACACTATCAATCTCTTAGAGGAAAACATAGGCAGAACACTCTATGACATAAATCACAGCAAGATCCTTTCTGACCCACCTCCTAGAGAAATGGAAATAAAAACAAAAATAAACAAATGGGACCTAATGAAACTTAAAAGCTTTTGCACAGCAAAGGAAACCATAAACAAGACCAAAAGACAACCCTCACAATGGGAGAAAATATTTGCAAATGAAGCAACTGACAAAGGATTAATCCCAAAATTTAGAAACAGGTCATGCAGCTCAATATCAAGAAAACATACAACCCAATCTAAAATGGCCAGAAGAGCTAAATAGATATTTATTCAGAGAAGATATACAGATTGCCAATAAACACATGAAAGAATGCTCAACATCATTAATCATTAGAGAAATGCAAATCAAAACTACAATGAGATATCTTCTCACACTGGTCAGAATGACCGTCATCAAAAAATCTACAAACAATAAATGCTGGAGAGGGTGTGGAGAAAAGGGTACCCTATTGAACTGTTGGTGGGAATGTAAATTGATACAGCCACTATGTAGAACAGTATGGAGGTTCCTTGAAAAACTAAAAATAGAACTACCATATGACCCAGCAATCCCACTACTGAGCATACACCCTGAGAAAATTATATTTCAAAAAGTGTCAGGTACCAAAATGTTCATTTCAGCTCTATTTACAATAGCCAGGATGTGGAAGCAACCTACGTGTCCATCAACAGAAGAATGGATAAAGAAGTTGCGACACATATATACAATGGAATATTATTCAGCCATAAAAAGAAACAAAATTGAGATATTTGTAATGAGGTGGATGGACCTAGATTCTGTTATACAGAGTGAAGTAAGTCAGAAAGAGAAAAACAAATAGCGTATGCTAACATTTATATATGGAATCTAAGGGGAAAAAAAGGTCATGAAGGACCTAGGGTTATGACGGTAATAAAGACACAGACCTACTAGAGAATGCACTTGAGGATATGGGCAGGGGGAAGGGTAAGCTGTGATAAAGTGTGAGAATCACATGGACCTATATGCACTACCAAACGTAAAATATATAGCTAGTGGGAAGCAGCTGCATAGCACAGGGAGATCAGCTCGGTGCTTTGTGACCACCTAGAGAGGTGGGATAGGGAGGGTGGGAGGGAGGGAGATGCAAGAGGGTGGAGATATGGGAACATATGTGTATGTACAACTGATTCACTTTGTTATAAAGCACAAACTAATACACCATTGTAAAGCAATTATACTCCAATAAAGATGTTAAAAAAAAAAACTTAGGCATGTAAATGCAGATTGTACATGTCACCATTCCCAGTGGAGAGAAATGTAAACAAATGTAAAGATGTAGTATTAAACTATAATTGCATAAAATTAACTCTAGTATATACTGTACTACTGTAATAATTTTTAGTCGCCTTCGTTTCCATTGCAGTGGCTCAAGTGTTTCAAATATCTGCTAAAATCATGTGTTATTAATCATCTCCCATGAGTAGTTCAACTCTCCAGTAAGTTGTGATTTACAGTAAAAAGTGATCTCTTATGGTTCTCACGTATTTTTCATTGTGTTTATTACAATACTCATTGTGTTTTTTGTAATACTGTAAGCCTTGAATAACATGATGGAAGCCATATGAAGTGCCACTAATGATGCTGGTATTGCCCCTAAGAACATTAGAACAGTCATAATGTTACAAGGAAAACGTTGAATTGCTGGAGATTGTCATACTGAGTGAAGTAAGTCAGACAGAGAAAGACAAATATATGATATTGCTTATATGTGGAATCAAAAAAATGGTACAAATGAGCTTATTTACAAAACAGAAATATAGTCACAGATGTAGAAAACAAACTTATCTTTACCAAGGGGGAGAAGGGGGGGAGGGATAAATTGGGAGATTGGTATTGACGTGTACACACTACTATATATAAAATAGATAACTAATAACTGTAGTAACTAATAACTACTGTACAGCACAGGAAACTCAATATGGGAATAGAATCTAAAAATGTGTGGATATATGTATACGTATAATTGATTCACTTTGCTGTACAGTAGAAACTAACAAAACATTGTAAGTCAACTATACTTCAATAAAAATTAATTTAAAAAGAACAAGTTGATAGCACACCAGAGGAATTAAAAGAAGACTAGTTGATTACGATGAGTGCTTCTTAACCAGTGCCAGACAATGAGGAAGAAGACTTAGAAAAAGTAGTGCCAGAAAAAATACTGATGTAGACAATTCGGCAGAAGGGTTCCAAATATTCAAGACTGCTTTTGACTTCTTTTAGGACATGGATCCTTCTATGATATGATCACTGAAACTGCTTTAACAGCAAATATTAGAAGAAGGATCAATAACATATAGAAACAGTTTTAGAGAAATAAAAAAGCAAAATTCAGAGAGAAATTACATTGTGTTTCTGTAAATTTTCACCAAGTATGCCTGTCTCTTCTGCCTCCCTTCCTTCTCCTCCAACTCTTCCACCTTGCCACCTCTGAGACAGCAAGACAAATCCCTCCTCTCCCTCCTCCTTAGCCTACTCAATGTGGAGATGAAAAGGATAAAGACCTTTATGATGATCCACACCCACCTAATGAATAGTAACTAATCATTGTGCTGTACTGTTAATAACTTATCTGTTGTGTATGTGTGAGTCTTCAAGTTAAAATCTAGTAATTGTACAACAAGAACTGGATGAGACATTTTTGTTTCATCATCATCATCATCATGGCCTAAGTATTCATAGTGTGGAACATCATGTAGAAGACTTTTATTGAAGTGGATAGTCTATCCTTACATAGGCGTAAGGTGAGTTCTATTTAATGTAAAATTAACACCATGTTAGTTTTCTTACTGTTTTACAATACTGCTTTCAAAACTACTGTATAGCACAGGGAACTCTACTCAATGCTCTGTGGTGACCTAAATGGGAAGGAAATCTAAAAAAGAGTGGATATATATATATATACGTATGACTGATTCACTTTGCTGTACAGCAAGAAATGAACACAATGTTGTAAAGCAACTGTACTCTTATATAATTGGAGAAACTACATATCAACCTATCATCCCAGGTAAGTTGAATTTTAAAACTATATAATCATATTTCCATTATATTATGAATATGAGTATAATACTGTATGTCATAAAAATTTTATAATGATTCATCATTAGTGTACAGGCTAGGCTATTGTGAAGCAATCATATATATTACACTAGGCTACCATGGAGCAATCATATTGCTGCTTCTTTGTTATCAATGCATAAATCATTATATCTGTAAATAAATATGAATTTACTTTTCACATTATCTTTTCATTTTGATATCTAGTATTAATAATTCATATCACATTAAAGAGTTTTGCATCATATGAGACAATACTGATGTGGGTACTGACAAGACAGACAATTCATCTTGTAAACAGATGATGTAAACTTATGGTATCAATAAATACAGTACAGCACTATAAATATATTTTCTCTTCCTTATGATTTTCTTAATAACCTTTACTTTTCTCTAGCTTACTTTATTGTAAGAAAACTGTATATAATACACATAAACATACAGAATATATGTTAATTGGCTGTTTATGTTATTAGTAAGGTTTCTGGCCAACAGTAGGCTACTAGTAGTTAAGTTTTAGAGGAGTCTAAAGCTATACTCAGATTTTAGACTGTGCAGGGTGTTGATGTTCCTAAGCCCCACATTGTTCAAAGTATTAACTGTATACTACTCTGGAATTAGATGTTGATAGTGAGGAAAACTGTTTATGTGTGGGGGTAGGGGGTATAGGGGAACACTCCTTATCCTCAATTTTGCCATGAACCTAAAACCCCTGTAAAAATTAAAGTCTATTAAAAACATTGTTTCAACCATTTAAACAAATGTACCACATTAATGCAATATATTAATAACAGGGAAAAGTCTGTTCAGAGAGCAAGGGATATGGGAACTCTTTGTACTTTCTGCTCAAAACTTCTGTAAATCTAAAACTTCTATATAAAATAGTCTATTAAATGTATATGTGTGGGTGAATATATATAAGCATTATGCTGTGATAGGAAATTAACCATCCACTTGGACCCTTTATAACATAAATCTAAATCCAGACTCAGGCCCTGTGAGGTATTGCATATATAAGCATATACTGCATATATAAGCAGCCTTTATCCTTACAGGAGCTAGAAAATAGAATTATTTCTTCATACGTATAATATAACTCTTTTTGAAATTATTTCCTATCCTATACACATCATGATAAGCTAAACTTCTTTTTCTCGAGGTGCATGTGAAGCATAGCAATATCACATATGAAAAGATGTGTATGTGGGTGGAGTGAAAATAGCTAGCAAAAAAAACCCCAAAAAACTGTTTTGCACTTCTCCAATGCCAGGGTTATAAATTAGAGCAAAGAAAGGATATCCTATCTTTTTCATTATAGCTTCTCAATTTTGTCTTCGCCTACTGGTTGCCTGTTGTACATCAGTGTTTCTCATTCCTGTAAACTTCTGGGAAAAATTCCTAACTGGGCCATAAAGAACACCATGTTTCTTTGATTCTAAGATCCATGCTTTTTCACATATCAATGTTTCTGGAATAAGAATGTATGCATATATGGATGTATTTAATATGGTGTTTTTTTCTTCCATTAATGCTGTAATTAAACAACAATAAACTTTAAAATTAAAAGTTTCTGGGGCTTCCCTGGTGGTGCAGTGGTTGAGAGTCTGCCTGCCGATGCAGGGGACATGGGTTCGTGCCCCAGTCTGGGAAGATCCCACATGCCGCGGAGCGGCTGGGCCCGTGAGCCATGGCCGCTGAGCCTGCGCGTCCAGAGCCTGTGCTCCGCAACGGGAGAGGCCACAACAGTGAGAGGCCCGCATACCGCAAAAAAAAACAAAAAAAACTAAAAGTTTCTTTTTTAAATTAACTTTTATTGGAGTAATAGTTGATTTACAACGTTGTGTCAGTTTCTGCTGTACAGCAAATTGAACCAGCTATACATACACAGACATCCATTCTTTTTTAGATTATTTTCCCATATAGGTCATTACAGAGTATTGAGTAGAGTTCCCTGTACCATACAGTAGGCTCTTATTAGTTATCTATCTTATATATAGTAGTATGCATATGTCAATCCCAATCTCTCAGGCTATCCCTCCCCCTACTTCTCCCCTGGTAACCACACGTTTGTTCTCCACATCTGTGGTTCCATTTCTGTTCTGCAAAAGAGTTCATTTGTACCATTCTTTTAGATTCCACAAATAAGTGATATCATATGGTAATTGTCTTAAATTTCTTAAAGTAAAGCAAATATAGCGGTCATTAAGAAAGCATTATCTGCTTTTCTTAAATACTGTTGTTATTCTTCTGACCCAAATTTCTTCTGAGAATGCCTTTTTCTTTGAGAATCTATTTTATAACATTTACTTTCTAGTATAAAAATAAAAATAAAAGTTTTAATGCATTTTTCTATAACATCAGAATAAACTTTGTTTTGGTAAAACAAACATAAAACACAAATGAAGCATAAAATTGAGTCCAAAAATATTGAAAATCTGTGCTGCCTTCTCATCTTTTTTAAGAACCAAATATCAGTGAACACTTAGTAAAAGTAGAAGTCATGACTCTTTTGAGTTTTTATACTGACAAATCCTCTAGAAGTGCTACATAACAATAAACTACTGAAATTGGTGGTTTTGCTAGCTGCTTAGTCATTTTCTTTCTGTAAATTTTGAATGATTGCTGATGGTTTGCATAATATTTTCAAAACGAAAATAAAGTAGGCCATTGGAAAAGTCTGATAAATATCAGAACTTGCAATCTGATCAGCAGTAAAACAGATGTCTGTCAGTTGTTTAATCAAGACGGCCTATTTTTAAAGATACATAGTATCACTACAAATCCAAGTATATATTACATCTACCACAGCAGGAA